>NW_009217195.1:18148-28063 GCF_000690835.1 Fulmarus glacialis | reverse complement strand
TCTATGATTCTATGATTCTATGATGTTTCTCTAGATATAGAATCATACTTTTCTGCAAACCCTTTAAATCATTAAATCATTTAAAATCACTTAAGACATGATTATTTCTTCAGAAAGTCTGTCTGTGATACTAAACTATTAGTTGATTTCTTAATGGAGAACTGTATGCTTTTAGTTTTATCCATCAGCCTAAAGGAAAAATACGCACATTTAGTGTATTGAAAGTTACAACTTTTCTGATTAAAAACATAAAATCCAAAAATTAATATTTTCTGATATCTGATCATTGTAAGTGAGAACAGATTTTAATTAAGCTCTACTAGATTTGCTGTAGCAAACATGTTCCAGACTGACTTGAGAATATTGGCTTCCTGCCTGGACTTCAGCTGTAGAGTTCTAGAGTTGGCATAAGTTCCTGCAAGCACAAACACCGGTCACCGGTAAGAATTTAAGGCTCTGAAACTTCCCTGTTTATATGTTGCCTATCATGAAAACTAGCTGATAATCAGCCTTACTACATACAAAGCTGTTAATATCTTGTGTATAAATACTGGGACATGCTCCTTAGACTTTTTAGCCCACCAGTTCATTGATTCCGTGGGTTTACTGCCAGAAGGCACCACTATATGAGCTCTTACAACTCGCTGAGGATGACAGGTCTTTAAATCTGATCTACTTTATTTGCATTGAGCCTAGACTTTTCTTTCTGCAGAAAAAATCTCCCATTTCAAAAACCTTTGTTTTGTTTAGAAATACTACTATTTCCTATCGAATTGGGTATTTTTCTAAATGAGGTGAGGTTGTCTGCCCTAAATCTGGAGGACTCCTAGATCTTCAAGGAACATTTTGAAGAACCTCGTATAATCAAACTCAATCTAGGAAGCAGGCAGCATCCAGGAATAGTTCCCCCTGTGCCAAGTCGGGAGGAAGGTGGCGCAAGAAAACCTCCTTACAAGCTTGAAAGTTAGACCTTGCTTGGTTTTGGAGCAAGGAGCTAGAAACCCTCTGATTCTCAGCCCATGGCTGCACGGCCGTAGACTGCAAACTCCGAAAGCTCAGATCTCCTTATGGCATCCTGACTTTCAGCATTATCCTGCATGTTTTTCGTGTAAGTTCACCAAAACCAAGTCTCCCATGACACATTTTAATATCATCTAATCAGAATTTTGTGGAAATTCCACTGGAAAATTCTGCGTGAGACCTTCCTGACAAAGGTTACAAAGAGAAGGCTGCTGACAGTAGACCAGCGTTCATTATAGGCAGCTTTGCACCTCTGCTGGAAAAACCCAGCGAGGTTGCAAGTTACTGATTTTAAGATATAAGTAGATGGAGAAAATAACACATCCCTTATTGCTTCAGCAGTTACTCTATCTCTCTGTTAAAATGTGTACTTTATTTGTTATTTGGATGTTGCTGGATTCTACTTCAAGTCATTGATTGTTGTTATGCCCTTCTTCAGTAGATTCAAGCCATTTAATGCATGATGCTTCCTCTTCTCTACAGTACTTATGCACTGTCATCAAGACACTTCCAATCCTCTTTTCAGAAAGCTGCAAAAATTCATCTGTTATGTTTTTCATAATCAGGCTTTTTCTCCATTTTTCCAGTAAGAGTTGTGACTTTTTACCATCTTTGTAGTTTTCAGCATCTTAAAAAAAATACGTGTGCAAGAACTGTGTGCAGTGTACTTGATATCCTTGCCAGACAGGCAAAGTCACCAGCTGCTTCTGCTCACTTCTATTATTGAGTGTTTTGCACAGCATTACACTAGCAGTTCATGGTCTGTAGCTTATGACCCTAAATCCTCAGCAGGAGGCACCACCGTGTAAGATATATTTCCTTATTCAGTAGATACTTAGAAATAGTCTTGAGTTCTTTGTCTTAGGATGTAGAATTTTTGCTTTTGGCTGTATGAAAATGTACTCTGTGTGACTGGTAACAGCTAAGGGATGTAGCACTTTCTCTCTGACCAAACTGCTGCATTACTATTTACCCTTATGTTAATCATTGTACCACCTGCTTACTTTATCAGCAGACATGTCTTCCACATCTGTAAAAACAGCAGTAGACCTTGAACAGAACAAAAAAAGAAAATTTTGCATGTTTCCTTCATCAAGCAAATTTACAATCTTACCAAAGGATCAATCTGGTTTTAGTTGAAAGGACCTCTTTTCCATAAAACCATGTGGCTTCACATTCATTATATTCCATATCCTTTAAACCATCATTAATGCAAACTTTTATGAGTTCTTCCTTTGCTTCATCTGGGTTTGATAAAAGGCAAATGGCTGATAGATACCGCCCTCATCCCATTTGGCCTTTTTTGAGTAAGATGGGCATAAAATTAGCATGGTTCCAGTCTTCTGGAATTTCCCTTGTGGTCTTAAGATTTATTAAAAATGAACGTCATTGAGCCAGAGATCTCATGATAAGTACAGTCTTCTCTCCTAGATTTTTATAGATGACTGCAGTGACCTCTTTCTTTTTACTGAAGAGATTAATGAAATTCAGTGTGTGGTACTGATTGCTATGATGACCTTTGATGAGCTGTCCTGTCTTCCTAAAGAATGTGTTAAGAGAGTTTTTCAAAGTGAAATAGCCAGGGGAAGTGCAGTAATAAATGAGTTTTTGCCCATATATATTTATCCAAAAACTTGAATATATTTCAGTAGTTTCATAAAAATACATTTTTGAATGCTAAGTGAGCCTGATAAGGGGAAGTCAATAGATTTGAATACATAGCACTAGTTAGAAAGAACTCATTCTTGAACTAAGCACAAATTTTTAACAAGCTGAACTTGAAATTTATAATTATAACCCCCCCAGCAAGGGGTTGTAGAAGGAGGCATATACTAGTTTCTTCATTTCAACTGGAACCAAAGACAAAACTACTGAAATTATCTGAGAGAGTATTTTGCATATTTCTGACTTCCCTGAAACTAGGAAGCACTAGAACAAGAGTGGCTCTGAGCTTTTCTGAGGGTTTTCAGCTTGCCTCTTTTCCAGCTGCATATCCTTTACCCCATCTCATATTTTTAGGCAGTTTGGATGCTCTGGAAAAATCTCCAGTACAAAAATTAGTAAAAGAGGACAATGGAAGAAAACTTTCCAAATGAAGAGCAATTATACAGAAAGGGATTTCAAATCCTGCCTGTGCTTGTAGCACAGAAGCAGTGGATGGAAATAAAAGATGACATTGACTTGGGTGGAATTATACATGAAGGAAAGTCTTCTTCATCTTGATAAATTACAGGTAGAGAAGTGTCTCGTCATAAGACTTCACCTATCAGCTGTTAATTTACATCAGCTGTCTGTGGTTTTCCCATTAGCAAATCCAGTTCCTTTTCAGCTTGCTGTACAGTCCCCTGGTCTGCAGCCCATTCCAGGTCACCACTGTGGCTGCAGTGCAGCGAGGATCCTCACCCGCCTGTATGCCTGAGTTTTCTTCTTGTGAAAATAAAAGCACAAGCTGGTTTTGGCACAGAACTGTGTTGCACGTTGCCCTGGAAGCTGGGGAGCATGATAAAAAGGCTCCTGTAAATTTAATGGAAAGCAATGCCTTAAAGAGGATAGATACTCAGATTCCTGCCCTGTTCAGGGAAACCCTTGAGCACATGCCAGGTCCTCACGTGTTCTGTTTGGCCTCTGCTAGCTAACCAGCAAGCTTCTAGTTTTAAAACTACAACATCACGTACTGCCTCTTGCCTAATTGCCAATTTAGGAGATTTTGGAGGAGGCTGCTGTATCGTGTGGGGTTTGTGATTGAGGTCATGGAAGGGAGCTGGAGGTAGCGCTGGAGGATATTATGGAGGAACATGAAAGCTGAACTGGTGTTACAGCAAGCAAGAGATCAGAGAAAGGAGGACATATAACCGCAGCAGTTGAGTGAACCAGGCTGTGTTAGTGTCACTGCAAAAGGAACCATTTATTTATAATGTTGCTGGGACTGGTACAAGGTGCAGGGTCTTTTTGTCTTGGTAGTTTGTTACAGAGGAAAGGGAAGAAGATAGCTGGCTTCCACTGGATTTGTGGTTCTTGCAGATCAAATAGAAATATACTGTATAGCTTCAGTAATGGAGGCACTGAATTCGCCTGATAGTCTTTCCCTGGGGCTGTTGAATTTCAGCACAATTTACCAGCAGCCATAGAGGATTACTCATTCCATTATGCCAATCATTCCCACCTACTGGTTTGTTTAATCTGGTTTGTTTGTTCTGTCTTTCATTAATCAATAATGTATGGTCATTGTTGCAAGGACTCTGTTCCTTCCAGATTTTTAATACACTACCAATCCAGTGGTACATCTTACAAGTAAGAAATCGGTAATTGATTTGATTCTTAATTACAGTTCTCTGCTGTCTACCGATCCTGTGTATTTTCAGATGTATGCTGTAATTTCAGTCCATAATCTAAAGTTTTAGAGTCAATCGCTTTTGGAAACTAAGATACTCTTGGTAGTAGAAACTACATTAACTAAACATTAAGGTGCCCATACTTACTACAAGAGATGTTTTCCAAGCAAGGGTACTGTACTGTGGCTTCCTGTACCCTATTACAGGAGGACAGGATTTTCTGTGAAGTGACTGCAATGCACATATAATATTCTAATAATTATGGAAAAGCTTTGTGATTGGACTTTTCACAGTGTCTGATAAGCCAAAAAAAAATCTTTCAAATGTATTACATTTCTTTTCAATGTTGTACTTATACTACTCACTAGAAGAATAGCCTTGTGACATGCTATAGTTAATAAGTTTTCCATGCTGTCAAAAGTAATAATATTAACGTGCCATTCAGTTAAATTAATTTTGTTTTGTGCACTGGCCTGCATAAACGTGAGTGACATTTAGAAATATGATCAGGCAGGAGCTGAGGAGAAGCCAAGTGGCAAAATAGAGCGAGATTCAATCATTAAAGCAGAGCAGCCAGCTGCAAGCATTTGTGGGTAGGCAAAGAGTTACAGAAAACCAGGCTATGATGTTCAGGCGTATAAGTTTCTTTTAATTCATTCTTCCCTTTCTTGTTTATTTAAGAAATTCATTTTCTTCTTGTTTAATTAGGAACTCGGTATGTTTGGTAGCATGGTCTCTTGTTTGGAAATCAAAGAGTGCGTTTCTGCTAATCTTTGATTTCAAGTGCCTGCAGCCACAGAGTTTCTCATTTTGCAAGAGGCAGCTGATTGTAATGCTTTTAAACTGATGACCGTGAAGTGTCATTTTCTACTAATAACAACAGTGTTTTCTCTTTCCATTTCCTCTGCTTTTTAGAAAGCAGTAATAGAAGTGCTTTCTCTAAACAGTTAAAAATTTAATGAAGAGGACTAAAAGGAGGAAGCTGACAAAACCTGACTTGTTAATTTTTTAATAACATTGGCTGGTTCAAATTATTGCCCAACTTGCTTTCAAGTCCAATTTACCATTGCATTGGAGAATATTACATAATTAGGGCAGTTAAAAGAAGCGCAATCTCCTACCTTTCTCTATATATATTGCAATACGAAGACAGAGATTTGTGAAGAATTTATATGTCAAGTAGTGCTGCTCAGAGGGGAAAAAAAAGTAGATTTTATTTCCACGGAAAGATCCTGCCAGGTCTGTTCCCTTTAAGCAAAGGTAAAAAGTAGTGCTGGCATACAGAAGTTGTATCACAAAGGAGTCAGAGAGTAGGACTGTAGTAGGAAAATCAGTCAAAAGGAATATGCAATTAAACCGTTTCTTTTGGCTCTTCCTCACTCTTACTTTATACCATGACTGTACCCTACAGATACCACCTCCTGATACCTTTAATAAATTCACTTCATTTGAAAGATTGTTCCCTGTCTGCCCTAAAACTTTTCCCTTTTAAAACTTACCTCATGGACCTTTGCTTCTATTTCTGTTCTCTGTTCACTTAGCATCAGTCTCCTTTCCATCTCTTCTTTAGCCTGTTGTCACTGCTAATCCCTTTTTTACAGCATCTGAAACAAGCCCTGGATCTTTGCCTCAAGAACCCTCTGTTTCTTCCAAGATCTCCTGCTGTAACCTATTTCACTTTGCTTTGCTTCTTAATTTACTTGTTATGTGGCTTGTAGCTGAACACTTTACATTAACAGGACCTTCCTTTTATGGCCAAGTTTGCACATTTGAAGAGGGTATAACCTATGAAGACACTTCTGAAAACAGTGAAGACTTTTGATCACAGACACTGTACTTCCATTTTGTAAGACAAGTGGGTTATTCCTGCGAATAAAGACTGATCCTTGAATAAGGAAACACTTAGTAGGGCATTGTCTGTTCATATTTCATTGTTTTGAAATATTTTCTTCAAAAGTGCAGAAGGTACAGTCATGAAGAAGGTTCTTCCTTCTCTCCAGAAGCATTTAGCACCTATTTACTGCTAGCTGTGTAACAGTGTGGCTGCTCTGTTCATGGGCATGAAATTCTTTTAGACAGCAAAGGAATTACTCTGCTTGTCAGATTAATGGTTTAGTTGTTAAAGTCCTTAAGTTTATATTGACTGGGTTTATAGTTGACATTTTGCAAGCCTGAAATAGCTACTTCTATAATCAGCCTTTTGATTGAAAAGTCTGGGGAGAACTCTGCCTCTTCTATTCGCTCTCAGTACTTTATCCCAAAAGTAGTTCATAGACTTTGGGGTACAGTGGTACTTGATGTGCATACATATTCATGATAGTCTCCAAAAGTGCTATAATAATGGGCTGACACATTAGCTCCAGCTTTTCTTTGTCTTTCCGGTTCTGCTTTATCTTTCCCTGCTGCACCATCTATTTCTAGCCTATTTATGCAAACTGAGTTTTAAGAGCTTCTTGCTCACTTCCCACTCCTTTGCCTAATTGTGGAAGAATCGTCTGCATATTGTAGGGTCATCTGGTCCCTGATTTGCAAGCATAAGTGAAAAAGATTTTCTTTCTTTCCTGATTGTACCTATTGCAGGTTTGAAATTTTCTGCTTTGTTCTTTAACCATGTATTTATAAAAAATTCGATGCCTTTGAAGCTGGTAATGTTAAAGACAGCTGCTGTGGCAATATAATTTCAGGTTTAAAGAAAAAGAGGGAGCCCAACAAACCAGTATTTCCTTTTCCCAGTATGATCCCTATTTGTCCTAGGGGGTGTGGAGGAGCAATATTTTCCCAATTATAGATCCCAGCTATGTGCATGGATTGCTAATTTTGCCCACTTGCTGTGATGGTTTAATTGAAGTTATGGCCAGTTCATGTCATCCATTTCTGCATCTATGTGATTCTGTTACTATATTATTGCGACAACTTTTTGGCTTAGTATATTCATGGTTTACGTGCCAAGAGAAGGAATTTTTGGATTTGAGATGCCTCTGTGTAGACACAATACGATGGTCTCAAAACTGTCTGAAGCCTGTGGATGTGGGAATTAGGATTAGAGATTCCGTCATTACAGTTTACCTGGGGTTCCTGAATTTGAAAGACTCTAATTTAGCTTATAACCCACCTTTATGCTGTCCCTGTCTTCTCCTGTTTTAAAACATTTTGGTTGGTGCGAAAACTATACAGTGAACATTATGAGCTTCCATTGTAAATATTGATTGGTGGAAGATTGTATTTTGGGTCTTTGCCCATAAACCGTGTCCTATTGTGTTTCTCTCAGGCTTATGCAAATATCCACAATCAAAACCAGGAATTGAAGTTAGAAACCCACCTCACTGTGTTTATATCCTTCCTCTACTGACTGTTTTGGAGTCTTAGATCCAATTAGGAAAAAGCATATGGTGCTGTGGCTCATTATTTTGGTATTGCTTTACCAAGAGAGCTGCAAGCATCAACTTTCTCATCATATCTTCCACAAAAATGTGGAGAATGTTTATATTAAGAAGATAGATATCGCTGTTAGAGATTTTGCAGTGTGAATGAGAGTAATCTGCATAAATAGCATTTTTCTCTGTAGCTCATTAGGAGAGTGTACTGACAAGGCAAAAATGACTACTGACAAATACGAGAAGAAACATGAGACAGGCAGGAGCCACTTAGAGTCATCTCTAAAAAGTCTAGGTTCTCAACTGGACTTCAAATAGCCTTTTCAAAGCTGAAGAAGTGTTAGCAGTGCTGTCTGTGTCATTTATGTTCTGCTCCATTGCATCCTCTTTAAATGTAATGAAGTTACGAAGTTGCTTAGATGTTTTTTGTTTGGTGATTAGGCATTCTACATGAATAGGTTAATGTCTATGAACCTCCCAGCTGGAAGTTTCTAACACTAACTTACAGTTTCCATCAGAGATCAAAGTAATTTACTAATATAAATTATTTATACATAGGGCTGAAAGAAATTCATAACAGTAAGGCACCTCCATGAGATAATCACCATACCAGAAGCACTCATCTGTACCTCGTAGCCCTGCAGGGGTTTGTAATTATCTCCTGCAAACCACACCTCTAGTGATTGCTTTTTGTTGTTTCATTGCAATATTTTGCGTGACAAATATTTTTTTAAATTTAAAAAAAAAACACAAACCAAAAAAAACCCAAAAAAAACAAAAACCAACAGCCTAGGAGTAGAAAACTTGTGGCAGTCATGCAAAGAGAAAATGTTAAAGTACAAGAAATATTGAAGAAATGGAGTTAATAGAGATTTTAATAACAGCAAAAAAGTACTAAACGTGATTCTGTAGGCATTTTAAAGAGGTACCTATGCTTTTTCTTCAAGTTATTCACTGGAATGAGCCCGTCATCTGCTGCCATTTCCCATGGCTTGCTGGTGATCTACAGAAAACTGGCTGTTTACACGATGCTGGCTTCTTCTCCGTGCTTCCTGCAGCTAAAATTACATTAAAAGAGGATAAAAATGCATTAAATGCTCTCATAAAATTACTCTTCTATGTAGACAATTGCGGTATTTGCACAGAAGCATAACATGATTACAGATGGAGAAAGGCTGGTAAGAAGCGATGGTCTCGGTGGCAATAACTATGTTTGTAAAGTACCTCCTCCAGCCTCTGCTGAAGCAAGCAGATCAGAGTCCTAACACCATCTCATGATTACTAAACACACTCTAGTCTCAACACAAGTACAAAAAAACCCCCAGAAAACCCAAAAAAAACCCCAATCAATCAAAGGAACAATGAGAAGCATGGTATTGATTTGAAAGTACCTTCCAAAACAGATGTTTAGATAGTCTGTCAATGAGGTACATTTCTGAGGAATACAAGGGAATACAAGTTCCTGTGCTGCTACAACCAAAGCTCTACAACCTAGAGGTGAGGGCAGAGCCCTTGAATGCCGGGTGATCGTGAGTACAAAGGTCTCTAAGGTGGGGGACTAAAACGAGCTTTCAAATATACCCTGTTTCAGTCTTGTTTAGAGCCCTGTGAATCAACCAGGCTAATTTAAACCAAGTCTACCAGGTAATAGAACGGTGACCGCGGAGAAGACTGGGCAGCTGGGTGAGCTGTGCTCATGATAACACAAATCAATAAGCAATTGATTTCTTCCATTCTGAACAAGCTGCAAGTGATAGATCAACTTCACCCTTAGCCTAGCCAATATGGACTTCCAAAACTGAATGTCAGGGGAACAGAAGCATTGTTTTGCTGTCACTGTGCCATTGCAGGCTCAGTTAGAGCCGAGCATGAGCTATGCAGATTGCACGGCTGAAATCTGTATTTCCATGATCTGAATCTATGCTGGGATTTATAACAGTATATGCAGGCAGAGAGGAATAGTAAGTCCCTCCACAGAAGTGCAGTCCATGCTGAAAGACATCTTAGGTTATTCTAGATATGAATTAAAAACATAAATTTTCTGATACAAGGATCTCTTCTTTTGAGCAAGGTCATATCATCGTTATAGCCCTCCTGGGTCAGACGGGAGCCTCAAAGATACTCCTCCCCAACCAGCCCCTTTCCAGCCTGAAGAGTCCTAATCTACTTAGCTGTTCCTTCTGCAGAAG
>NW_009217195.1:0-18117 GCF_000690835.1 Fulmarus glacialis | reverse complement strand
CCTGCTGCTTTGCTTGGAATCTTTCCCAGTTCTGTCATATCCTTTTTGAGGTGGGGAGGACACCATAACTACACCAGTTTTCAAGATGCACATGTGCATTCTGACAGTGTTTTTGTATGTGATACACATTTAACATCATGAGCTATTTTGTGGTGTTCTCTCTGAGCATTTCCTAATTATACATATCTGTGTTTGTATGTTTTCTGACCACAGGTGATCACTGAGCTGATATTTTGCCAGGAACTATCCATTACAAACCCTGGCTCTCATTCCCAACTTGTAATAATCAATTCAGATTGATTCTGTCACTTTAGAGGTGTTGCATTATTATTGCAGTTTCTAAGTTTTTTTAAATTAAAAGGAACAATAACTACATGATGCCGTTCTTATATATACCACTCCAGTCTTTTGTTGGGAACAACAAAGAATCCCGCAAGATTCTACCTCCCACGGAAGTCTTCTGAGACAAGCCCACGCACCTTTTGATAAGAGAGGAAGATGTAAACTCTAAAGTATAGCTGAGTATCTGGCATTGCATCCTTCAGATGGATATACTGCAGATGCTTATCCAAACCTGGATAAAAAGTGATTGTGTGTAAGAGCTATTGAGCGAAGAACTGCCACTGATGCTGAAAATTTGGCTTAGTGGATAAAGTTCAGTTTCTCTTAAATGACTTGGAAGCTTGAGCTCCCAGTTGGAAAGGAACATTTTGATTCCTTTTACATGGATGGTAAAGTCCTTAGGACATGGGCTGTCTTTTCTCTAGGAATACCCACTACATCCATAGATATGTAAGCCAGTTGCTCTCAGTGGTGTTCCCCCAGCTTTTTAGGTAAGGTTCTGACTTCGCCTCTTTCCCCTTGGCTCTTTGAACCTGGTAAATTGCCATGTTCTTTTTGCATTTGTGGTATGGGGAAAAGGTGCATAATTCCTGCAAAAAATTGCCTAGTGTCTTAACAAAAAGCTTGGATACACCCCAAAACTTTTCAACAACCAGCCTTCCAATTTATTCTAACAAAACACTGGATCCAAAGAGATATATCTTGATAGAAATGTACTTTATACTCTACTGCCAGAATAAATTGTGGAAACAGACATGTGCCATAAGAACTACTGCCTTTGAAAAAGAAACATTGCTGTCTGAAATGCTTTATTGGACTGTTCAGTGTAACCTGGTTCTTCTTGTCTCAGAAGCAACCTTGTTACCCACCCAGAGATACCGTTGTGCCTGAAAGGAAGGAGGAAGGCAGCTCAGATCATCCTAGTGATCATTTCAAAGCAGTACTCTGCTCTTCTCTCTCTCTCTCTCTCTCTTATCTGCAAGTTCAAATCTATTATTCCTCCTTTTAAAACAAAGTTCCTGTAATTCTGAACATAATTCAGCCTTTTCCTCTTTGACAGGACTGTTAGGAAGGTGCTAAGCAATGAATTGCAAAAGGTTCATTTGGGAGGATCCCAAATGATAGGCTGCAAGGCTGAAGGCAAAATCAAATCCTTCCAACCATTCCTGATGTGAGGAGGGATGCACCGTGTGCTTTCCCAGCCTGTATCTGCCTTTTTTTTTTTTTTGCCTGTCAGATAGAAGACAAGTGATTTTTTATACTGAATGTTTTGTGCTTTGTGGCTTTTATACTTTTTGCTTTTATGACAAAGTGTGATGAGAAAGATCCATGTTACTGTTTCGCAGAAAACAGTCTAGTGGTTGCGTATGCATGTGTGTTAATTGATTTCCACTGAAACACAACCTGAAGAAAAAACCCAGTCATGGCTTGGTTTAAAGGGCAAACAGTATTTGTGGGACCCTGATTGTCAGGGGTGAAATGCTGAGCAGTATAACTTGCTTTGCAGCCAGCACGTATCTTGTCATTTGGCTCAATACAGGATAGTTACTGTGAACTCCAGTTGCTGCAACGGACTTGAGGTTATCAAGGATTTAAGCTGGGCAACTTCTGGCAGATATCTCATATTGTTCATTTGAATGTTTTGTTTAACAATAGGAGTTTGAGATGTAATCCTGTTAATTTTCTATGGGGCTTTCACAACTGTATTTTTAAAAGGTACAAAAAATGATTGAAGTATAACACCATGTCTTGTTTGCTTTCACAGCAAGAAAAACTGGGTGATATCTGCTTCTCCCTCCGTTATGTGCCTACTGCTGGCAAACTGACTGTTGTCATTCTGGAGGCAAAGAACCTGAAGAAGATGGATGTCGGTGGACTATCAGGTACGTGCATGAAAATCTGCTTGTAGATTTTGCAGGCTTGTAAAAGCAGAAGATCAACTCATTTTCTGTTGGAGATCTCTTGGTTGAGAAGGTAAGGGCTCTTGTTCACTGTCTGAAAAATGCGGTTTGTGTTTTCTGAAAGTTAGGGCGTGACTGAGTATATCAGAACTCATTCTAGCTTAAAAAAGGAATTTCATTATACATTGCATTCCACTCCGAGACAAGGTCTGAAGAGTTAAACAGTCAGATGGCAGTGCAAGCTCTCTGTACTTTCCTTCTCTCCTGTTGCCTGGAGATAAATACAGACTATTCAGGCAAGAGAAAAAAATCTGACTACAATTCCTATTGTCTGTTTAATCTCACAAAATGTGAGCATTTCCCTGCAATGTTACTGATAATACATAATAGAGGAACTCACCGCAGGTCACCATGCTGACTGCTGGTTGAGGTGCTAGGATAATTGTTTCTACATTTGAAGGGCTCAGGTGTGATTGCTCCCATGCACCGAGTTGGGAGTGCTCTGCATTTGCATATACACCAGCAGTCAAAATGCCAGTCTTGCACTTGTGGTAGTCAGTAAGGTTGATATCTCCAACGTGCTCAGTACCTACAAATAGTCCTCGTAGTCTTTCCTCGTAATAAGGCTATACACACCGTGAGTGAGATGATGTATGCCGTCTCTAAGGGAGGGTGCAGTCAGCACACGTGACATCAGGGCTGTGTCTCTGTGGTAGGGCTGTGTCCCAGGGACCTGGTGGAGCTCCATGTAGGCTTCTGTTCTCGGCTGTGTCTGGAATTTGGACACGGATTACTGTCTAAATTGCCAATTAGCTGAGACCAAATTAAATAATAAGATGCTTTATAAGGAGAGGTCTTTCCAGGCGCATTTTATTTTACATACCTTCTGTTTAAAAGGGACAGTTTCTACCAACCATTGAGAATGAGGATATTTCCAGTGCAGCACTAGAACTGAAAACTTCTACAGCTGTCACTAACACACAGATGATGTAATTGCCGATTTTGAATTAGCAAGTGACAAGAAAAAAGTGTTTTGCTTTTATTTTCTTATAGTCTTAGAACAAGGTAAGAGTTATATCCAAAATACACAGAGAAATGGGAACCTGCTAAAAGCAAGCCTGAAGGTTTTATTTACCACTTTTGATGAACTTTTTGAAGGTCCTTTTTTTGAGGACCTTCACAAGGGGAGGGGTAACAAGGTCTCTTACCAGTAGCCAGTTATCTTTTTTTTATTTGACTTGCTTCTAAAGTCTTCCACTGCACAGCAACAGACATAATAAAGTAAAAGACATCAAAATATTGTTGGAGTCATTACCTCAATCAAGTCTAGCTTTTTCTTGTCTTAAATGGACACTGGCTTAGGACACGCCACTAATAGTTTCCCTAATGCTCGTACTGAACCAATTGCAAATTAATGTTTTTAAGCACATTTACTTCCTAATTGTTTCCTAATGAAAGATTAGATTCTGATAATGAGGAAGTGTGGGGTTTTTTGACTGAAGTGTAGCTCTAAGAGCCAGAGCATCTATATTCTTTTCTAAGCTTTGTGAGAAACGTGATGGATAATGGGTAACTCAGCTCATAAGAAAAGAAAGAAAGGGGCAGGGGAAGCACTAATGAACTGAAAACCTTCTACAAACTTCAGATGGAAAATATAATGCATTGTGTTGGAAAAAATGAGAAAATGAATGGGCTTACTCTCCTCTATGTGCTGAAGCATATTAAATATATTTCTAGGGGATGACAGGTTTTGTTCCCCTTTTTTAGGGCCATGCCAAACTAGAAACATCATGTTCTCTTGGAGACAAACAAACCTAATGGGATACCATGGTTGTAGCAGGAATTCAAAAGTCACTGACAGTGATAAATGGCAGTTAGTACGGTATTCCTGAGACAGTAATATAGATGAAATAATGTTGGGTTAAAGTGGATCCAGTATCTTTCATTCGGGAATTTATCTTTTGAATAATTATGCAGAAATAACTTTTGAAATCAAGCTGAGATTCTGTTGCCATTATTCACACTAAATAATATCTACTCTTAAAGTACAGTACTGCTAAGTGGTAATGAAGGTGACAGGATTTTATCTTTATTCGTGAACGCTTTCCCGACTACTTTTGTTATTTTGTCTAGATACTAAAATGGCTTTTCGTTTTGCAGAACTGAAAGTTTTTCATTGCATTGGAGGTGGGAAAATGTTAACAATCAAATGTGATCTCAGACCGAAAGTTACCTATATACTCAACAGCACTTACTGTCACCAAGGAAAGCCATTAGCAAGAGGTGAAAATTATGTAGTTGACACAGATGGGGAAAAAAAATCTTAGAAATTTATCAAAAATAGGCAAAAAGTATCTGGTTTGGGAGTTTAGAATATGTCTTTTTGTTATTCTCTCCTATTTTGGAGAAGATGCTGGAAAAGCAGAAGACAGACATTTGGAAAGGGCTCTTGCTTTCTCTTGCATCCAGCCTTTATGCCTTTCCGTGGAGTTTATATCTGCCTTGCAGAAAGGAGGAGCAAGGCCCTGGCTCCTGCAGGAGGCCTGACATAGCACCGCCAAGCATTCGCAGCACAGCGGCGGGCGACCTTGCAGTTTCCTTCCGGCTGCTTCTCTCCACGTCTTGAGTATTACTGCTGCTATACCTTTGCACCTCAACGATGTGGAAAGCTTTAGCATTTATGTTAGTTTTAGTCCCAATATAAAGAGCCAGTCGCTGTGGCTCAGTAGTCTTCTGCACTTCTATTTAGTAATTTATTAAAAATCGGAATACATCTATAATTGTGGTCAATCGGACTTAAAAACATGCTTGATTTTTATCATGTACATTTTATGTTTTGCAGATATAGAGCCCACTTAAGAAAGTACCTATCAAAAGCAAGAGACTGATAGAAGTAGATTGAAAGTACTACCTTTCCTAGCATTTCTACAGGGTGAAATTCTACTGGTGAAACCTTAATCCTGCTAGTCAGCACATATATCACATTTAATGGTTACTACAGTTGCAAAAAAAAAGCCTTTATCTCCAGTGTTTTGAACTTTTCCATAAATTTTATTAGCAGTCAAAAGCCAAGCACAAATTACTTTGGAAACAGACAGTAAAAGACAACAGACTAATCATCAAATTCATTAGACTTCTTGTAACAAAACCAGATCACCCATCTGAGCAATAAACTCCCAGGTCTTAAACTTAATAGCAACATCAGGCTGTGACTAAAGCAAACCTTGGCTCAAACACTGGAACTGTTCAGCCCGAGCTCATCAAGTCACCACAACAAGTGGAAATTATTACTTCTGGTGAGCAAGGGCCTCTGGCAAACAATTATGCATGTTTTAAAATGGCATTTTAATTATTTAAATTATATTCAAATGCATTTTTAATGAATCTGACATCTGGCAGGTGATATGTAGGAATGTAAGCTATAAAGAGATTATTTTTATTTGTCTGAATTTGGTAAACTCGGGTTACATGGCTTTATAGGTATCCTTCACCCAAAACGTCCATGAGACTTAGAAGCTTAGGTCTTATAGCAAATCAAGGGAACTTAGAATCCAAGTCACTGTGGTGTTGGGGGTTTTTTATTTCATTTAGATGATTTGCAAAATTGGAAGATTTCAAAACCAGTTTGCAGTTTAATCTCTCCAAACAGGCCATAGAGACATAGTCTGACTAATTCCTTGGTAAGGGCACAATGCAGCTCGCAATGCCATTCACTTCACAAGGGTCTGCTATGAATTATGATACTTTATTCAGGTTTGCAATCCCTTCTGCTGCAGAAAGAGGGCAGGAATTATCTGCAGCTCCCCTATGAGATATTCATTTAAATAAAAGTAGTAGTGATTTCAGATACAGATTTAAATGAGTATAAAACTTTTATCTAAATTCATTTTAATCTTGTTTTGTATTTGTATTTTTTACTTACTTTCTAAAGAAAAAATGGTTGTTTAACCCTCACCACATCTGACTAGCAGCTAAATGTTGTCTGTGCAATAAATATGGTGTTTCTTTTTATTACATAGAAGATTCCCAATATTAATACACAATAATGCAGGCAGTTCCATAGATTTCCATGTATTTAGTCATACCCTCCATTTGTATTCATTTTTGTTCCTAACATGAAATAAAAGCTTTCATTTCAACTTCCAGCAGCTTTCCCTGCTTTGACCAAGCCAATCGTTGAAATAAATTACCTGAATACATTGAAAAGCATTTTTCCTCTGAACCTTCAGAAGAGACTGAGGCTGGCACCTGGACAGACTGTTGTTGTGGGTGTTTAGCTACCCAGGCCCTTCGGCTTAAATGCCTTTTTTAAGAACTTCACTGGCTGTATGTATTACTGGCAAAATACTGTTTTATATCAAAAAGTGATGTCTTAATAGCTGGTAATAAGTATAAGCCTTAACACAGCTTATCATCTTTTCAGGATTAATTTCAGTATGGGTTATTCCTTCTAAAAATCTTTGAAAGCTAATGTGGTTTTGTTCTCTGTGTATTATTTTAGTATGCTTAGCTTTTAGTCAATCTAATTACCAGGAATGTATCCTAGTAGCAAGTAATGTACCCTCCCCTCATCTCCTCAGCATTGCTGCCTCTCACCACTCCCCCTGGTCAGACCCTGAATTTTAACAGGGAGGAGATGTCCTAGCTGGCATGGGCTCAGGTATTACCTTGGAACTGTTGCCAAGTAGCAAATATTATAGCAGACCCTAAACTGTACATATTTATGCCAAATTAATGCTTAGGAAGAACTGCAAGGAGAAGAGGGTTGTGGTTGGATCCACGTGCTCTTCCTTCTGCAGAAAGCTGCAGATACAGCCATGAAGAGAAAGCGGCCCGTAATCCAGTCCATTATGTGTGAAAGCTAATCTCAATATGTATGAGTTATAAATAGAAAATACACTGCATCTCTTTGTATCTGCCAAGCAAATACTATAAATCAGAACCATCTCCGGGGACCAAATGGTACTATAGCAGAAATAAAGCTAGTTTTCAACAATTAGATTTTTTTTTTAAATATTGCATTCAAATTCAAAAGGCTTGGTTGGATGTCTTAGAAAAGAATTGAAAAATTAAAAATTGTTTAGAGACCAGCTCTTTGAAGACAGAGTGAATGCTCATGAATTATGCAGTCAGAGCTTTCACTTTAATAACTTCATTAAAACATAAGAAACCTTAAAAGCTAGCTAACACAAATGCAGTATTATGGGAAGAGAAATACACCATTAGTGCATGGCCTCACTATAAGCCATATTGTAAGCATAACTCAGTGAATATTAAGGGAAAAGAAAACAGCCTTATTAAAAGACAAAAGTAAAAATAAACAACAAACACCACCACCGCAACAGCTGCATTTGCAACTCGCCTAATCCTAAAGAATCCAACAGAGATCAGTACCACAAATATTTTAAGATCCCTACTTACTGTGAGGATTTCTATGAAATCTAATATCTCAGTATCTCTACTGTAATACACTGGCAGAACTTCCAACAGTAGATGGCTGCAGCGATACATCCCTCTCAACGCTTGCAAAGCCGTCTCACAGTATCACAGTAAATTCACTGTGGGCTCCTCCAGTGGTGATGGGATCGGTCACCAAATCTCCATCATGTTAAGATCTTTCTCTCCTGCCTGGAAGAACTCCTGTTGGTGACATCTTCCTTAAGACTGGGGAGTAGGGAGGGGGTCGTGTCTGAAATGGTTCTCTTTCAGTGGGTAAATAAGGTCTTAGGAAGTTGTTTCTTCTAATCCCAACTCAAGCCTTCGACATCAAACCACCTTCTTCCTCAACTTAAAAGCTGAAGAAGACGATTCCAGAATCAAAATATATTCCAAATTACAATGTATTCATCGTAGAAGCCATGTTAAAGGATACATAAACTCTCATATTCCAGGGCATTTTGGAGAGTCTTATGAGGAAGCTGTCAGGTAATTGTCCATTTTGGAGTGAGTACACAATTTCCACTGAATCATATGCTACAGGCCATTGCACACAATAATATATTGTATTAGATGAACCATCAAATGTGGCAATTCCTACAAAGAAGCAGAGTCAAATTGTTCTGCTCTTTTTTTTTGTCCTATGCTCTAAAATGGGGAAAAATAGATTGTGCCTGCTGATTACCAGTGAAGTTGTACAAAACCTGTAGGCATTCCTCTGAGAAAGCTTAGGACAAACACTGCCGAAAAAGCGCCTGGGCTCAGGAGGTGTTTGAACAGCTTCTTGATTTGAGAAAGGAAAGAAAGCTTCTTGTATGTCTACATCTCCTTAATCGTACATGCTGACCAAAGGTACAGGAGGTCAGCACCCAGCTGTGTGGACTCTGCCAGCCAAGTGTCATAATTTTCTGCCATTGCTATTGATTTCCCCCCACCCTCCCTTCCACAATACAGAGAGCAGGAAGACTTCTTATTCTTTTATTTGAATAGCCACATCTAAATAACACATTTTGTGTGTGTTTGTATGCATGCTTCTTCCTGATTAAATTATAGTATGTTTTTATTTGGTTATGCAGTCCCGAAGCAAGTGTGAAGATGTGTGTGTTAATTACTTATATGAAAATGAGATCGTTAATACTTTAGGTTTTCAAGCTCTACAAGAATTTCATAGCAATGTGAGTGGCTGTAAAACGGATGTAGAAATACTGTAGATAGATTCTGGAGTCCTTAGGGAAATTAGTCAGTTCTCTTACAAGTAAGTTTAATTTATTTCTACTCTCTGAAAATGGCAGCCTATGTCTTTTCTTTTAATGGGTTTGAAGAAAAAAATAAAATATTAACTCCAAAAGAAAATGTCTTTTTTTCATCTCTATAAATACAGTTTAGATCAGTGCTTAAATGTTCACAGAAAGTGGGTAGTGTATAATGGAGGGTATTTCCTTTTCAGGACTGTGTAAAGTCATACAGGTTTTTAAGACAGAATGATGAGCATTTTATTTTAACTGTTAATGTGGTTGAGGTTTGATGACGTTTGTGGGACTTTCTGAAGAAATGGAAACGACTTTAAATTCAAGTTTATGCATTACTTTAAATCCCACATGCCTTTTTTGTTTGTTTAATCCCATATGGGCAAGAAAGATGGTGAGTTTCTGCTAGATCTTTATGTAGTTACTTCTTATATGCCTCCTGACTCAGTTTCCAATACGTAACTCCTTTGTGTGCACATCTCGACGGAAAGAAACATTTCACAAATTAGACCCTTGATCCTGATCCTGAATTGTGCCTGAAGGGAGTACGGATTGTTTGCTGATGGAGGGAACTGCACGTCTCCTCTAGTGCACTGTACTGAAAATATGTCTGTGATGACAGAGAAAGAGTATACGTCAGTGTAAGGAGAGAGGAAAACGGGTGTTTCTAGTTCTTTGTTGGTGTCATTACGTGTAATGGGTTATAGTTGTTCAAGTCTGTTCACACATTTGGCAAGTGAGGCTCTCCGCTGGCAGCTATGAGCTGCCACAAAAAAGGAAAGGAAGTTTTCCCATTGCCAATTACAAAATTTATTTTCCAAAACCTTTCTAACTGAAGGTGGAAGTCAAGTCCTGCCCTTTCTTCTATTGATGCAGTTCCCCAAAAATTACCCTTCTTGAGGTAACAGGAGAGAAATATAATCTTGTTGCTGATCGAGATTGAGGTGCCATCATACAGTTATTCTCATTGTGCCTTTTGTGTGTCTCGGGAGAGTAATATGAATCTCAGTGAGTCTCTTTCCAAATATTTTATCCCTCACGTTACTTCCATGATGCTATTGATGAGGTAGAAAAGCCAGCATTTGGGCTTTGTTTCTTCCTTCCAGCACAGGCCACACTGCTTTAAAAGCCACCTTTTTCTAGCTGAGTCAGTCACAGGGTTTGATTAACCACAGATTACCTGCCAACAAGGTGGAAAAGTGAAGGCCAGAAATGCCACTTTTCCCCTGTAAAAAAGTTAATGTGTGGTGGAGGTGAGAACTTACCTGGGTTTCATTCCTAGCTACCGTCCCTTGTGCTTTTGTTTATTAGCAGTGAAAGTCAACACAGCGGGTGTCGTGTCTTCATGAGGGTCTTCTGTATCATCACAAAGGTGTCTTTACATCTTCTTTGTAATAAACTGAATAACAGAGCTCTTCAGCCGTATTATTGTAAAGTGTATGTGTCACTTTGTGAAACAGTCAGATGTACTGAAGGGGAAACAAGGTTGGGTATGAGTGAAGTATCTACACAAGCAAGACCTTGATTTAGATATTTAGTTTATTTAGGACAGCTAAGGTACTAGGCAATTGTTTTACAAAGCTAAAGAAAAGAGAGGATTCTGGTCTTTTTTTTTTTTTTCTCCCTTAGCAATATGATTGGTTTTAAACTGAAAACTATGGGGTTTTTCATCCATTATACCAGTCTTGTTGATAAGATGGTGCCAGATGTGTTTCTCTCAGCTGATGGATCTATCACCATTATAATGCAAGAGTAAAACTGGTAATATAGAAGGAACATCTCCTGACATTTTATGGTTGTTAGTGCAGTTACTTTAGTCCATAGGAGGGGATTAAGATTTTCTTCCTCTTTTGTTTATTAAGCTTTTTTCTGTCTTGTTGATGAATATACTATTGCTCATTCCCCACATGAATTCCTTTCGTTTCTGCTAAGCTGTCTTCAGGTTTACAAATAGCAACATTTTTTACTGTCTTGAAATCAAAATAATTTATGTGCAGGGGTTTCTTGCAGCATCCCAACACATTAGATATTAATGTAATAATTATTGAATAGTAAAATATATAACTCTCATTAAGGAAAGACACAAATGAAGCACAGATCACATAACATCTATCCAGTATGTGTGCCAACAGACATAAACTAATTTATTTGACTGCAAAATTCAAATGTTATGTAACACAATTGACCAATATGCAATGGGTAACATTTAGAGATTTTCTTGCAAAACATGCCTAAAACTAAATCTGTCATAAAGAATCCCACCCACTGCAAAGCTCAGCTGTTTTCTACTTTTTTGTGAAGGCAGAAAGGAGGATTTGTAAGCCCTGTATTGTGAGCTTTGTCACAATATAATCTCTCTCAGATTTAAGTTTGTCAAAAACCAAATAAAGGTACAGATATACATTATAAAACTGCATGATCTCATAGGAGGCAGAACCAGATTTTAATTCCTGTCTTGTACGTAGTGACACATGAGGATTTCAGGATCCACATGTAATCTCTGCAGCTCAGCAGCATGTCTGTAGGAATTTCTTCAGGTCAGAGAACTAAGGGGTTCTGTTTAATCTCAGCTATCAAGCCCAATTCATGGCACTTCTTTTTCTCCAGATTCCCGGTGGTATCATAGAACACTTTACATATACAGGTCTGCCGGTTAAATCCACCTTTCCAGTGAAGAGAATATGATAATGTCATGATTGAGCCCTAATGAGAAAGCATCTGAAATTCTGTTTGAGCCTCTCCAGAAACCTTTGCAGTACAGCTGGCTCCAGGGCCAGTCTCATTACAACGTTGTTGTGAGGGGATGCGTTCCTGCAGTAAGTTCCAGGAAGCTGGGTTGGAGTACTGGGCTGTATCGGTTGCTTCCCATCAGCAAACCGTCACATGCTTGTCAACATTGGAGGGATGCTAAAAGTGGTGATTATAAGAGCATGGAACATAACGGGTTTTTTAAGTTCAGGAGCCCTGGCTATGTGGGATGTGAAGAAATGCTTATGTAAGGATGTGACAGCATCAGCAAGTCTTGTGCTGCAAATTGTTTCAGCTGGTTGGGAGCTAAGTTAATTCAGGCTGCTCCCTCATGGCTAAAAAATAGAGGGGGGAACGTTTAATTAAAAAGAAGTGCATGTTACTTTACAAATAAGGTATTTGGGATCTGGATCTGGAAAGCTGTGGGAGCAAAGGTGTTTCTGGGAGAGGTTTCTGCTTTTGTCATTCAAAGTCACTTTCACTGGGGCTAAGCAAGCTTAAAGGGTATCGGACCAAACTCCTTCCTGGACGGTGGAAGTTGGGGACTGGCTCAGCAATTCCCACCCACTATCCATTGTGCCCCATTGTTGAGGAACATCTACTTCAGGAAGTTACTCTCTGGCTTCTGGTCGGGAAACCAGCACGTGACAAGAACAATCTTCCATCTGCTCCGCTCAGTCTGTGTGTCTGGTAGTCCCTGCAGGAGAGCAAGTGGGTGATTTCCTAAATTGATTGACTTCTTTGACCTGAATGAGTCAAGAAATAGACTCAAGTATAAGATAGATGTTGCTTTTGTCTAATCTGGGCATGGGTTGCATCTTTTTGGTCAGGATTTCAATTCTTCTCACAACAAAATGAAGTAGTATAAGAGAATCCGCACCTAAGCACAGACAATCATTTATGTTTTGTAAATTAAATTATTCAGACAAGCACATCTTCTACATACATCAGTGCACACTTTCTTTTGTGTAACTAGTATGTCTACAATATTAGAAAATACCAATTGCTGTAGTGTCTAGGTATTATGGTCCTCCGCTTCAGATTCCATGAGGTAGCAGGGGATATGGACTTGATAGCTTTTCAACCTTGAGGTAGGTTTTGCACTGATGAAATGTTCCATTGCATTAAGAGTTGGCAAAAGCCCAAGGCCAACAGTAGTCCTCTAGTAATATAAAATATAGTTCTGTGAGCAATGGAATTATAAGGCGTGATTTCCATTAAATTTCAGATTGTGACTGGGTATTCTGATGTCTAATAAAATACGTGCTTCAACTGAAACTTTTTTCCACAGTTTGAACATCCATAATATATCTTTCACATATGTATTTTCTGGTGTGTAGTAAGAGGTGAGACCATGTTGCAGCTTCCACCTGATATAGGGATACTTAGTAGGCTCTCGCTATTCCACCTGGCTGCCTACTTTCACAAAGCTTGTAGGAATTTAGTATCCTTGAGAGGCCTGTGTTCCTGTCAAGTTTGATTGACACTGGCCAATATACTAAAAAGGTATGGAAGGTGGGCAGTCAGTCACCAGGCTGGTACATGCACACAAAGAAGACAGAATGATTACCTACACTGCGTTTCCTTGGGAACTCAAACAAAAAAAATGTACTTTGTTTTATTGCAAATCCAGTGACAAACATACTTTGATGATTCATATTGAAATCTATTCTCATTTTCTTGCCACGTGGTGTTTTTTTTCTTTCTTTCTGATATCTGGATAAAGCAAATGAATACTTTTTTAAAAAATCTGTATAGCTGCTCCAAATCATTCCATTTTTTCCTCTCTAGTTTTAATTGCTTTCCATGCATAGGAGACCCTGAATCTGAATAACCTAAGTCATACCCTGATTTTAGAAAACAAATTTTGGCTCTGTTGGCTGTTGGCATCGTACTTCAGCAAAGAGCATGGTCCCCAAGCATTCCATTGCTGTGCATTTGCATACAAGTTTGCTTTCTGCAGAGCATTCGCAGGATAAGCACTTTGGCTTTTCTTGTTTACATGCTGTTTGCTGTATTTTCTCTTTGTTTACAATTCCAGCATATTTGAATCCTGATAGGTTAAATGGAGGGGAAGACTAGCATCAGCCATAGTGCTGCTGCCTGACCTATGCAGCACACGCATCTTGCTGTTACAAAAGCCCAGTCATTTTTCACCAGCACTTTGAGGTACATTCAAATCTGCTTTGGCATCTGTCCAGCCCTGCATAATATCAAGCAGGGGACATCCTGTCTGAGAGAACAGATTGTTAGTTCAATTATATTCCTGAAATTGAGTTAAATTTCCATGAAATCTGCTTCAAACGTGAAGAACCCTAGGGGAATGGGGGCCTTTTTGTTTGTTTGACTTACATTATAGCAATCAGGCATAGTAAATGAGATGCATTGTATAAGCGCGTGTTCTGTGTGCTGTTTATGGCTGTTTATCTCATGTGTTTGATAACAGGGTGAAGTAAGTAAATTGATAGTGCTGCCATCTATAGACAAAAGAAAGTTGTTGTACTCAGCTTGAAAGGTGGAGGAGCTTGGACTTCTCTAAAATTTTGTTAATGATGTTATATTGTAACCAAAGAGAATATAGAAAAGCTCTAAGCTGCTTCTCGATATGATTAATGACAATTCCTCATTAATGGTGATCAAATTTTGTGTCACTGGCCTGCGTTTCCAAAGTATGACACAGTAATTAAATTTCAGTATCTTTGGGTCAGACTTGGTTACAAGCGCTGTCTCGGGACCATTGCTAATCTTACTGGACTGAGAAGTGTATTTTGCTAGTCAGGATCGTGTCTGGCATATTGAAAAGAATGGTAGCCTTCCTGTAACATATAGCATTTCAGTCCATTTTTTGGTAAAAGGACAGATGGTACAATTTTTCTGGCAGAGATCCAAGCATCCATACGGTACAATAGTGTTCTGTATTAATTCCAATGTTGTTTCATTGAAAGATAACGTTCTGGTCAAATGCAAAACGTTCATGCTCAGTTTTATGTTTTTACCTTTGTTTTTCTCTGCTAATTTTTATTTATTCTCAGAAGTATAAAAGCCATTTTCTCTATCTGCCGGTTTTATCTTGCCCCGAACACTGAATGTTTATTTTCCTCCTGGTCTCTCAAATTGCATACATATCTTAAGAAGTGAAAACTGGCTGTAACATACAGAGTTAGATTCTGCCATTCCACAACATACCAATAAGACACATTTTCAGATTTTCCCACTGATTTCCATCAGATGAAGTTTCTATTTTATCATTTAAAGGGTGATATAAACTCAGATTTTGGACTTTTTAATGCTGTTTTTTTTAAACATCCACATGGCCACAGAATTAGTAAAGGCTTTGGCTATTGCTGGAATACTCTGTGTTGACTGGATGTTTGTTCTGCTTGTGCATAAATGAATGCCACCTTTTTGCCTCTAGGAAACAAGGAATGTTGCTTATCATTGCCTGTGTTTTTTATTTCTTGTCAGCAATTTCTATATGAATTTTATATGGGGATAATAAAATAGTCCGAATAGCACATATTCCTAAATGATCTGCAAGCCATATTAAAGAGAAAAAGCACAGCCATTGCAGTGTTTCACAAACTAATCAGAATGAAAGAAATAAGGCATATAAGCAACAGTAAATCACTGAATGACTTAATTAGGTTAGCATGATAAATAAAGATACTCAGCAAGATGGGAAAAAACCCTATATAATTATAGTGAAAAGTATTTGAAAGAAATTGCATGCAACCTGGCAGGAAGGCAAAAATTTGGGGTTTGTAAAAGACACAGAGAGTTGCCATCTATGCATCACCAAAGACCGGACAAGCTAACACAGTCACAACACGGTTTTCACAATGGTCATAAAACACAAGCCACTGTAGAACAGCACAAGCTTTTCAATAACCACACTAAATCCACATAAAGCTTGCCTTTTCCTCTCCAAAGTCCTGGTAAGCTGAAGCATTAAAATTGGTTCAAACGCATATTTTCAAACTTTACATCAACAGATTTGACAGCATATGCTGACACCAGACCTCCAGCTCTACTCTGTTATGGGCATGAAGCTCAACAGATAACATACTAATAAATTAAAGGCAATGAAGGGCAAGACAAGCCTTGCTAAAATGATCAGGAACTAACATTTTTATTTCAAATAAGGACAATTCATGAATTTGTACTCCTGTGGATGACAGGAGTTTTGGATTTCTTTCTTTTCCAAGCATGCACCAATAGACCATTGGTACATCTTTATTTGTCCTCTTGCGTATGCAAAAAAGTGGCATTCAATTATTCCTATGAGGCAGATGATTTTTAATAGACAAAATGAATAACCATATACAAACAACTTTGCACTTAACTAGGAGAAAATTACTAAGTAAAATAGTGAATTTTACAGTGATTTTTAAAAACAGGAGCGTAGAAATTTGGCCGTGTTTTTAAAGTCATTTATGTGTCTTGAGATACAGAATTAGAAATCCGATGGGATTTTCAGTCGTTCTCTGAAAGGTGCTTAACTATGTACTTTTGAAAATCCCATCCATACTTAGGCTTTTAAATACATTGTAAACTGTACTTCTACCAACTTCTCCTGATTCAGTCAGTCACAGTGACCAAATTTTCACTGAATCAGCAGTTCAGAGCCAAGCCTTGATAAACTGAAAAGCAGAAGGTTGGTGTCTTGGTTATATCAAAACTTTTTTACACAGCTCTGACAGCACAGAGAAGCTGTGAATGTTTTTTTCAATGAATTAGAGGACTTAAATTCGAAAAATACTTTCTAATACTTGAGGCTTCATAGATATTTTAGGGCTTAAGCTAATGCTTACCTGAGTCTCTTAGATGTGCAGTCAATAGGGAAATGACAGGGTGGATGTGAATTTAATCATCTATCAGGTGACTTGGATAGCCAAATGTGAAAAGGAGCACTCAGAAGAAAAATGTGCATATTGCTCATTCCCTTGAGCTCTTTTGTCCAAAAGCTGATTCCTGGATGTCAATGAACCATATAGTGCTAGGTGATAAAAATATTTAAAGGAGAGCTTAGACTAGTAAGTAGTCTTGACTTTCTAAGGCATCAAAGCAAAACCAAAAGAGAAAAACATCAACTGTATTTGTCTGAGAAGTACCTCTAGCATTTTTCAGGGACTCTGTAAGCATTAGTATTCCAAATGGCTCTGCAAATGCAGTTGCATGAGGTAGTGGAGATATGGGTGGCATGGGAACGTGACTAATTTAGTAGTAGCTTCTGCTCTGAACCTTTAGAGAAATCTTACTTTCTGGTTCCCATTTTAGTGTATGCTTTGTGGGTGGGCTTTAACTCATTAACTTCCTAATGTAAAATGCTTGTATGATCCCAGCAAAGTAAAATCTCATAAACTAGAGACCTTAATCTGTTCTCATCCACGTAAGTATCCTAACCAGTGGTTTGCAAAGTCAAGACATTTCCTGCCAGATGTCCTTCTTGTCCCAGAAGCCTTTCCTTCCATTTACTTGTGTCCAGATTCAAGAAAAGGGTTTAATTTCCTAACCACCAGCCAAGACTATAGCCTGGTGGATAGGAAATGCTCAGAGGAGGTGGAGGATTAAATTCCCTCAGGTTGAGTAGGAACAGGACCAGGGTTCCTGCTTCCCTGGTGCATGTTCTGCTCATGAAAACCTAGTCCTCAGAACCACCTTCTCTGTTTCCAGGGACAGCTACATTTTTTTACCAGCATGCAAAGGCTGTACTTTGTGCAGAGCTCGGTCACAACCTCTCAGTCTGTTTCTGTGCTAAGCATGAGCTGAGCATGCCAACCAGGGTGCATCCCAGGGGGATCTGAAGTGTGCAATTTTCCATATCCCTAAATGTTTAGGAGACTGAGGGCATCTCCACATGTTGAGTGACCAAATGAACATGTTCTGTGGGAGTTGCACTGGTGTGATGTTGGACACTTAAAAAAAATATTTTTCCAGAAAACACTGAGAGCTATGTCCTCTCACGTGCAAGTGTAAGGTCTTTTTACGCTTACTCTTTTCAGTACTGAAGATGTGCCAATGTTGTTCTGTATGCGCCTAAATGCTACTTTGAGCCTTAAGGTTATCTCTTCCCAGATTTGCGAGTAACTTGTTGTTTGACCATATGTAAACGTATTTGGCTAAGTTTGAACTTGGAGAGCATTTCTTTGTGCCTTTGTTTGCACTCGTATCATCTCCAGTGTGGGACAGGACTGCCTTTTATCGTATAGAGCCAATGTCCAACTGAAATGGACCTCTGGAGTGCTACTGCTACTGTGGCAGTAATAACAATAGTAAGTCTTGAATTTCCTGATTTTTCCCTTCTCCTTCCATCTGTGCTCAGATCCCTTTCTTCCCTTGAGACAGATATCATTCCCTTAGTCTATGTGCCATCCCTCTAAAATGTCCATTGAGTTCATTTAGTCTACAAGTTTAGGCTCCATTTGTCATAACAGTCTTTCAGG
>NW_009217194.1:0-6185 GCF_000690835.1 Fulmarus glacialis | reverse complement strand
GGTCCCGCGCCCCCCCTTGCTCCCACTGCGCCCTATGGCGCCGATTCAGCTCAAAACACCAGCAGAAAGCCATTCACCTTTTATTGTTTCCTTAGTTTCCAGCTGCCAGAGACCGTCTGCTCAGCGAGGACCGCCGACCCCGGAGCTTGCTGCGCCGGCACCACCAGCACGCGGGCACCCCGGGCAGTCAGCAAGCCCAGGGGCAGCCCGAGTCCTTCCCAGGCTTCAAGAGCCCGGTCTACAGGCAGCCTGTGCTTTTCTGTACGAGAAAACGCCCTTCACGTTCTGAGAAGAGCAAAGCTCTTGGGTTTATTGGGTTTATTCAAGCACCCACAGCCAGAATTTCTTCTCTTTTTTTTCTGAGAAACTCTTGAATCTTCATTAACAGTCTGGAAATCCCTCATGAGGAGGTTCTGCCATAGTTCCCTCGGAGTCACACTTAAGGGAGGGCTGGAAGCAAAAGCATAAAAGTGAAAATTATTGCCTTTGAAATTCCTGTGAAGTTCATCATGAGTTTTGGCTTTGGAAGGGTGATGGTGCTCAATTTATTTAACCCATCTAGCCAGCTATTAATTAATCTGTCTTGGAAAAGTCTAATGACATCCTCATATTAACAGCAAAAGCACTTGATTCTCACAGCTGCATAAAATGGAAATATAAAGGAGAATTAGAAGATACATTATCCATGGGAAATAAGAAGACCTCTCAGCAGAAGCAATAGCAAAATCCGTACAAATGTTCAGAGGAAGATGTGAGATAGTAAAATATTTAAACCAGGTAATAGTTATTATAAAAGTAAGTTTAATGATTCATTAAAAGTCATTGGCAGAACATAAAGTGCATCCATGTACACCGGGAGTAAGAAGTTTCTGAGGAACTTGAAGCGGTAGAGGTGCAATAGGAACCTGGCGGCAGGACTCGCAAGGTCTCAGCGGAGCTGGTAGGCTTTAGGGCTCCAAAGGGCAAGAGCAGATCTTGCCCGATTCCTGCAAAGGAGAGGCCACAGCAGACAGTACGAGGACCCCTTCCACCACCACCTCTCTCTGACTCTCACCCCAAACTATCTGTTTCAATAACCGGTTGTCAGTCACAACATACCTTTTAGAAACATCAAAGATGAAAGCATCTCTAGGAGAGAAGATCAGAAATAAGAGGGAGTTGACCTCAGAGCTTCAGCAGTTTTGAAGCTTTCCAGATCCAGAAACAGATCATGAATTTTAAAACTGAAAAAAGGATGGAACATAAAAGAGCAATTTTCATTTACTGCTACTGATTACAGGGGATTGAATTTGAGGTCCCAGTCGGTGTCTCTGGTACTCTGCACCAGGTAGTGCCACAGGCTTCAGGTTCCCTTCTTCCTAACACCCCCACTGCCTGGCTTCCTGCCGAACATCACGCCAGGTCCAAGGACTTTGCCTCCAAAGCACTGATGTTCAGGGCACGGGACACTGAAGCCCCAGGTCACCTCCCCCAGCACAAAGCAAGTCCCAGTACGAGTAAACAGAGAAAGAGTTTGCAAGCAGGGATTTCCCGGGGCGCTCGGGGGTGACCTCCTCCAGCAGCTCCGGACACCTGCAACGCACCATCACAGCCGGCGCCCGCCCCTTTCTGTCCGCCCTGTCCCTGTGCTGAAGGCAGGACAGACGGACAGAGCCAGGGAGAGGGGCCAGTGGCTCTCCTTACGTTGTACAGAGCAGGCGCTTCCCTGAACACACGGGGATACGGCCCTGCCTTGGGATTCATCAAAATCAGCACGATGTCAACAGCGGTCACAGGCAGGCAAAGGAGATGTGGGTACCCAGAAAGGGACAGGCTGAGCTTGTCGCCTCCGTTATCTTCGAAGAACAAGCAGAGAAGTGAAACCTTTCCTTCCCCAGCCCTGCCTCGCTGCCAAGCGTCAGAGGAGAGGTCTGCAAGGACCCAGCGCAGCCGGGGAGCTCCCAGCAAGGTGCCTTCTAGGAGGAAGGAAGAGGGGATTCATTAGAGAACGGAGGTCCCCCCTTTGAAAAAAAGTATCTGCCTGCACTTAGAAACAAGTAACATGTTTTTTTTCCAAAACTGTCACAGAAATATCCACAGTTAGGTACGAACATAGGTAAGTAAAACTCAAAAAGAAAATATTTTGTCCCCCCAACATCATACATCTTCCATCACTTCTTCCAGTAAAACCAGCTGCCATAAGCATGAGAGGTAGTTAGTGGCTTGTACTTTTGGGGGGAAAAAAAAAGTAATTCTGAAGCAATTTTGTGTCTATCTTGCCACTGCAGATTTTAAAAATAATAAATGCGAAATATTTTAAGCTGATCAGGAGGTAAGCTCCTATTTAATCAGACTACCAGGCCTGTCTGAAGTTGGTGTCAGGCATTCTCGTATGCAAACAGAAATTAATGGAGACATATTTCAGAAGCTCAGTGTAGTAAATCTGTACTGCTGCATACACCATGGCATTTATTGGGAGGTTTCCCCTGCAGAAGACATGATCATTGCAAACACTATACATTAACCTTAGAAGTGCATGCTGGCCCAATATACCAAAATGCGTGTGCAAGTTCACCTCCCAACAGTCCAGGTGAAAAGCTGCGCTGACATGTAGTGTTCTCCATTTCATTTTGCCGTGAAGCCAAATGAGCTAATTCTTTAAGTAAAGGATTGGTCCCTTCAATCATAGCATAGACAATGCTTGCTGCTTTTTTAACTTCTTATATCTTCATGTTTTTTACAGTCTGCGGTATATGAGGGTATTCCCACATAAAACCACTGAACTTCAGAGTAGCTGGTCTGTGCCGGAGCTGCCCGCCGGTGCTCCCAGCCGGGCTCTCGGCAGGCTGGACGGGGCACATCTGCACGCTCCGACTCACTTGCTGGGCGCGCAGCCCGCCCAGCCCAGCCCAGCCCAGCCCAGCACCCTCCCTGCAGGTTTTCTGGCTGGGGCTCAGTGCCACAGGACCTGTCCTGCATGTCCCCAGCACCGCATGCGGGACACAAAGCCCGTCTGCCCTCAGAGCCCACGGGGGCACGCAGCGTGCGCAGGGCTGGGGCGAGAGCCGGGCGGGGGGAGCACCGCTTCTCCTCCGGCCCCTTCGCGCGCAGGGGACGTGGCTGCAGGAAAACCCCTCGGTGCATCCTGCCAGATCCCTGCTGCTTCTGTTCCTCCTTCTCTTCCTGCCCCTGTGCCGCAGACACGCGCGCTTTCCTCCTAGTGGGATCTTCCTCAGAGCCACCAGGATTAAAAGGCTCATCAGTGAAATCATCGTTGCATGACACAGCCATTAGCAGCACACTAACAATAAACATGTCTCCGGTAGTGTCTGCCTGGGAGAAGGTAATGGCCTTTTTGGTCACCAGGGGTTTCAAACTCTGCAGTTTTCATTTTGAATGAGAATGAAATTATTGCTACAAAAAAAAAGGGGGAGGGTGAACTGCATCAAGAAAAAAATAAAGATTTCTGAAAAACCCCATACACAGAGAAAACTTATTTCACTTGAGCTTTCAAATCAATGTTCTTCGATGTCTCCTTCAAAATCAAGCCATCTGGCTTTTTCAAAACAATTATTATCACACATAATGTTACAGGTTTTTCAAGTTTAACAAGGTTAACTCCGTGCAACCTCCCCTGCCTCCATCCCGCTTCCCTGCTCAGCCCCTCGTGCTGTCTTTCACATGCTGTCCTCAGTCCTCCAGGAAAACGGCTGCCTTCGGCCGAGCGTTGCCTGGTCCTCCAGCACGGAGCCTCTGACCGCAAACGACAGTGAAAGCTTCTGACGGTGGCCCCAGCGCCCTCGTCTCCCGGTGTCTGCCCTAGAGCCGCGCTCCGGGGATGCAGGGCGTGCGGTGCAAAGCCAGGCGGGAATCCTGCCGCGATGCCGGCCCCTTGGCAGGCGGTGGGGAGGAGCACGTCGGTGGGCAACCCAGCGAGAGCTGCACCTCAACCGCGGGATGCTCTTCAGGGAAAACATTTCCATCCATTGCTCGTGTGCAAACGGGCTTCAGAAAAAAGAACAACCATGGCCTACAGGGTCTTATTCATGATCCCCGCTACGATTTGCTCCTAACAGTCTGGAGCAATTGCAGTAGCGTGGTGTCCCCCAACCAAAATGCTTTGTACCCCAAGAGAGGAGAAGCATCATATCCTTTCTGAACAGAGCTTTCAGCCTGGCCTAACATCCAGGATTTTGATCTTCATAAAGGTACTTTGTGGTTTTACCTAGACTCAAGTTATTTATTTAGTTATGTATGTATGCAGTTATTTATTTATTTACCGCCGCTGCCATCCTCCTCTGTCTCAGCCGCACCGCCTCCCTGCTGCTGTTAGCTCGGAACCAGGCAATGCCTCCCCGAAGCCCAAGGTGCTCGGGAAGGCAGGTCGCTCTTGCCGGTGGTTTCGGGTGCCCTCGGAGGCAGGGACGTGGGCTGGCAACTGCCGGCACCGAGCAGGTGGGTCGTCTGCCCCAGAATCTGCCAGGACTCTTAGAATGGTCTTCTTCCTTTTAACTAAGAAAATCATTAAGGCTGTTTGCCTTAGGCTCTGGTTAATGGACTGCATGGATTATTTATTTATTTTTAAATAAACACACTTTATTTCCCCAAAGTGCTGCTGTTGACTTTCTTTTAGTGCTGCCATCTGGCTCCCCTGCCTAAAAGGGAGAGATAGGTGGTGTAATAATAAATAAATAAACAAACAAACAAATAAATAAAAACTCCTTTTGCGATTGGAGTGTCACCCAAACGTTTGTATATCATTGTGTTAAATTCAATAATTGTCTTGCTAATGCTTCTGCAAGAAACAAGTGTAATTGTGCTAACAGCCTGTAGCACTGATTGAGAATTACAAAATCAATCTCCTTGTCTGAGGGTCTCTCCCCACGGTTCCTTTAAGTGCTGCTGGAGACTACCCTCTCTGCAGGAACACCATTACCAGTCTGGGAATGCTGCAGCCTGGCTTTTTTTTCCCTTTGCAGAGTACGACTCGCTCAGGGCTCAGAACTGCAGCCTTGCTTTGCTTTCCTTGCTCTTCCTCCCCTTCCAAAAGACCATTTCTTAGCCTCTTACACCAAATGATACTTCACTTTCCAGAAGAAAATGAGAGGGTTTCTAGTGACAGGAGGGAGGTGCTCGGCAGCCTCAGCAGCTCCTTGCCTGGGCTGCACCGTGCACCCGGCAGAGCCACGGCGAGAGCTCGGTGCCGAGGACGGGGGTCTCTGTCCCGCGGGCTGGCCGGGCGCTGAAGGCCTGCTTGCCGACTTCACCAAACCTCCTCAGCCACTCTATTGAAATACGAACAAGGCTTTCCAGGCAGCAGTACCTCTCCCCCTGCCAGCTCACAGCATAAAGGGCTGTGACAACCTCGAAGACAATGCTGTAAATAGGCCCAGGTAGCGTCTGTCCAACATAAACTCACAAATCAGTCACACGCTTCAGGATTTCACTGAGAAATTATTTCATTCTAGAATAATAGCTTACTGCCTTTTCCACCCCAGGACAGGAGCAATAAAGCATGGAAAAAGTAGGTTACGGGCAAGGATAATTGTTCTAAATTACTAGGAAAAACACAGATCCTTCAGGTAATTGCACGGTAAAAGGAAGCTTGCAATCCATCATTCTCTTTCTAGCTGCAAAAATTTTGCACATTTTCACTTCCAGCATCAGTAAGACAGGTAATTTTGTGTAAGGTATCTGTGAAACCAATTAGGACCACACGGGGCATCAAAACGTACAGCAAGTGATATTGGAGCTGCTGACAGGCACTTTCTCTAAAAGCAATCCCTATAACTAGCTCAGGCGCAAGGACAAGGGGACAAAAGCACCATCGTTTCCCTCCCTGAAAGCTGCGGAAGCCCGGCTGTCTCTGATCCAGTGCTCCCCTCTCCTTCAGGGGGGACAGAGCAACACTGCGTGCACGCCAATGTAAAGCCCTCGTCGCTGTTGTGCTTGGACTGCAGAACTCCAGAGGCTTTAGAGACCAAAACCACACTAATTTTCATTTCTTCCGCTCTTTGACTGCAATAAGACTAGTAGGCAAAGCGTCCTTGGATGCAAACGAAGACACGGCCGGGCGCTGTCGCTGTGTTTTGGCATCTGCAGGCGGCACCGGGCGAGAGGACAACTGCCCAGGCCTGGGAAGTGGGAGCAGGGACCCGCGGCTCTCCCTGCGCCCGCTGGCTGCACTGATGGGCGCAGCGCTGCCA
>NW_009217193.1:0-3628 GCF_000690835.1 Fulmarus glacialis | reverse complement strand
GAACTCAGCTGTTTTCGGAGAAGTGTGATTGACGGTTACACAGCACCACCGTATCAGAGCAGACCACAAACACAGGCAGCTAACCCCTTAGATGTGTGGGGTGGAAGAGGCTGCAGGGGAGGATTGCAGAGGAAGATGGCTACAGAGTCAGTTGACATGCTCAGGGCCCCGACAAGCTTCTTATGAATGCTATCAAAATTGCATGTGAAAGCTAAGTTATTTCATTAGATCTCCCAAGACCTCAGCCATTGGGTATCAGCTCAGAGCAGTGGAAATACACGTGTGCTACCACAGCCTCCTCCTCCTTTACCTTGTACTTTCCAGCCCTTGCACCTCCCAATGCTCCATCATCTTTAGTACGTGCATCTTGTAAACAAATTTAATACACACAGCTAATCTTTATATATTGGAAAAAAATTGTAAAATATGGAAGCCTTGAAAGGAGTATGTTTATGTGTAACTCTGGATAGTCCTACCCAATAAGAAAGGTCTTTTAACTTTAAAATAGGCTTACCCCACAGAAATCAGCAAAGATTTTGCATGAACAAAGGAAACAGATTCTTGACTTGTGATTTAATACAAAGTTATAAAATTTCCTCAAATTTGGTTGCACAATACAATATAGAATGTCATAATTCTTTTCAGGATCTTCAGGTGAAAGGTAATTGATAATTAGGTCTTATGTTCATATTGCTGATATTTCAGTAAATTATACTCAGGTGATGTTTCTTCACCAAAACGCTATGACTCTGTGCCACAGGAGCACAGCGCCGTAGTAAAACCTTGCCTCATGCTTTTAAGCATTGCACGATTCAGCTGTATCCCCGTATGACAGAATCCATGATGTAGCCATTGTATATAATTTTAGGGAAAAAAGGGTTAATTTTATTTTAACCTGATTGCAGTTACGGCTAGTCTTCAAAGTATATTCCTCCGTTCTACTCGGGGAGTGGCACACTGCCTGGTGATCAGCAGTCCCATCCTTGTCACTCCTCTGTGTTTGTCCCCTGCTCTGGCAATGGATAAAAGCAGTAGGGGAAAGTAACTGTTCCTCTGCCAGCTCGGATGCCTCCCCAATTCATTTTGGCGGCTCAGCATAGACACCGCATCTCTCTTTGTCCTCTTTGAGTTGTTCATTTCGCAACTGGAGACTATGAAGCAGTGATCAAATTTGAAGTCTTTTCTCAGCTCAGGCAGCATCGAAGGGCTTGGCTGATAATGTAGATCTTAATGAGGATGTCTTTAGAGGATCAGGGAGCAGTCTTGCAAATTTCCAAGACGCAGATGTCCACAATAATGGCTGCTAAATTTGCTTGTATTTTAACAGAACAGTCTCCGTTTTGCATGGTTTGAGTGTGTCTGACTGCTCTATACAGAAAAATAACACAACCCAGAGTACATAAGGCTAATTTTCAAGCACGAATTGCTGCCCCACCACTCTTTCGGTGTGGACGAGCAATCATCATGAAGATTATTAGCTTCTGCATAGGTGCCGCAACATAGAAGAGAAGTGCTGAGACAAACCTAAAGGGCATAGAGTTCATTTTAACAAATTGTATGGCTTTGTAGTAAAACCAAAAAAATGTATTGCCTCATCTAGGGGGATTTGTTGCCTGTCTTTTGGAAGGAGAGTAGGGTAACATCTAAATGCAACTCTGTCTCTCTGAAGAGTGGTATGGAACAGTCCCAGCATCTGGCAGCTCGTAGCACCTTGTGAATCCATACTCCACTGGGAAAGAAAAATACAGTCTGCCACCATCTCTGAAAGACTGTCAGTCATGGGGCAGGAGGTCTGACCCACAGGTCTCCCTTCGTCCTTTCACAGTAGGTCTAAGTTGGGTGGTAGCAACACTGATGTTTGCAGCAGAGAGACCCAGGGTGCATGAACACATGGTCCAAGCAAGCGGAGCTGAGACCACAGCATCAGTATCTGACTGGAAAGTCATTGGGACTAATGGGATCAATAGCACAGATGAGCCGATCCAAGGTCAGAGCAGCCCCTGGGCTTTTTGCGGTGGGAAGCTAATGAGTTGGAGGCAGAGCTGAGATGGATCTAGTTGGCTTCTCTAATAAAAACATCTCAGTATTGTTTTCCTGGGATTTTGGCATTCTTTCCCCAAAACAAAAACAATCAGAGTGTTTTGCTGGAACATGATTTAAAAAAAAGCACTTAGTGTAAGCCTCATTTGAGGGAGTAATCATACCACAGTAGAAAATAAACAATATAAATAACATCTGTGTGACATGAGTTCTACTATGAGAGCTAATGCCAAATGACACTGGAAGCTCCCAGACATTAGTGCTCTGAGATGAAAAGGAATAGCCTATTGCAATATTCCTCTGAGCCAGCAAATATCCATGTTCATTTAAGTAACTATCTGTGCTAATCCAGCATAAATAATCCATGATTTCTAGGATAACGTAAAGGAGTTGTTACCAACCTGCACCTCCCAAAGAACAGAGAGCAGGGTGAGGAACGGGTAAGAGAAAACTGAATTCCCCAGGGCAGAAGGGCAAGAACCTCATTCAGAGCTACAGGCTGCAGCAATGCCAAGTGCTCCTATCAAATCCCACCTTCACAACAACACGGCTAACTTTTCCACGGGCTGAGGAGGTTTGGTGCACGCATATTAGCGTGGAGCCTACTCGGCTTCTCTTTCTTGCTCCAGTTTTTCCCAATAGCAGTTCAGGAAGGTCAGTTGAGGTTTGCATAGTGTCCTCCTGAAGTTCCAGTGGGTGGGATGATGGAAATACACAGCCATCAGTATGTGTGTATAGGCCAGAGAAAGTTTGCAGGTAGAGGTAGTATGTTTTGTTGGATCAGCTGGTATTGCTGGAAATATTAGGCAAACTTTCAGGTATGCAAGCCCTTATTCAGGTCTGAAATAGAAGCAGCAATTTTCAGAGCTAAATACAAGCTGAGAACAAATGCTCAGATGTTCATTAGGTATGTATCAATTAGGCCTTTGTTTAAAGAAAAGATATTTGGTAGAAGAAAGGATGGTAAAGAGGGAGGAAAGTGAGAGACAGAAAAAGTTAAAGTTAAATGAAGCTGCTTGTCACCTAGGGGGAAGAAGAGACAGGTAGTTTATAGCCTGGGGAACAAGAGTCAATCATGGTGAGTAGGAGGAGAGTCTAATCATAAAAGTCACATCTACTGAGAGCGTGCTCCTCCATATCAAGTGGCTTTATGAATTTCAATTCTCAACCTCATCTTTAGAAGGGGTTTTGGAGGCTGTTCGGAAAAAGAGTACTAAGATGCCAAAAGTGTTTTGGGAGCAGTGTTCTCCTATTGGTAGCTAGGTTTTTTTTTTAATTATAGCTTGACCGTATGAGACCATTTTGTCCATATTGATTGCTTAATTTTACTTACACAGTTACCATGAGGCCACTGAATTAATTTTATTGTATTTCTGGGAATGTGGGTGTGGGATTTAGAGAAATTCAGGGAGGGACAGTTAGGGGTAGGCCCCATTTTAGATGGGTAAGATCTATTAGGGTGGATAGGGAATGGTAATAAGATGAGTTATCTGCAACACTTTGAGGGACCATCCTCTGGTTTACCAGGAGCTTCTGCTGGGGAAGCTTGTAGGATGCTGTATCATAGAATCATAGAATAGAATCATAG
>NW_009217192.1:7500-11235 GCF_000690835.1 Fulmarus glacialis | reverse complement strand
TTCTATGATTCTATGATTCTATCATTCTTACAAATGAAGCTGCAGAACTTAGCTATTTCAATGCTTAGTAATGACCCAGTTCTAGATCCCCATTGAATTATTCCCACTGTTATTATTCTCACTGAAATTAGAGAAAGCTGAGGGCATTTTAACGTCTTTCAGAACTGTACCATTTTTTCTTTCAGATATGCCAATGCCTACCATATAAAAGCAGACCACACATGCAAGACAGCCACTGGAACACAAGCACAAAACTGCAACAGTGTCTAGATACTGTAATCTTTGAATGTGCCATGTTAGACATGAATACAGCTTATTTGTGCTCACCTGAAGATAACTGGCCAAAAATGGGAGATTTTAACTTTAGACATCACCTACTATGCGTACTAGACATCACTTACTATGCATAATCCTTGAACACTAGGAGCTAATTTCATGACTAATATATTCCATATGCTTTCTAGAATAAACAGAACAGAGTCCTCAAAAACTGTAAGTAAATCACATCTGTTTTCAAGAGATTTTTATATGTCTTTAAATTTATAGTTCAGAGCATAATTCTGATGTGGAACTTTTTCTCATATGTATACATATACAGTGATCTGCTTTGCACACTGTTCAGCATGGTAGCTAAATGCATGATATAGTCTTTAGTAAATAAAATATTTTGAAAGTACTAATATATCACTGCTTTTACAGAAGTCTTTAAGGAATAGTCTATGAAAACGGTACATAGTGGATATTGATTATACAAACTAAGTGAAAGTGTTAAGGCACTTCATGTCACGTAGTAGCACTCTCATTGAGGTAAATGGCATGTCGCACTGGTTTTTCAATTGAGTTGAGTATTAGTCTAGTGGCCAGTTCAAAACTGAACTGGTTTATTATGCCTTACAATTTTCTTCAAGGAAAGCTAGTGTTCATTTGTTAGGGACACTTCTGTTACAACTGATATTTTGAGTTGACTCAAGTAAATATCCCAATAACTATATATAAGATAGTGGGTGTATTCCCTGTTACATTTGGACTCCTCACATCAGGGCCATATTGGATTATAAATCATGTAGAAGAAGAAAAAAAAGAAACATTCCATTTTAGACATATTTTTGAAGTATTTGTCTTAGATTTCTTCCAGTGCTTCAGCTATGGTCCTGTGTGATTTAACAGGACTAATAACACAAAAGAACAGCATTTTTTCTTGTCTACTTCAGAGCTTAGCTCCACTCCAGAAAATAACAAATATTCAGAACATTATCATCCAAATTCCCAGCTAAGAAGAAATCAGAGGTGTGGAGTTAAGTGTATGTTATTCAATATTGTTTTATCTTGCACGTACACCAACTCTGCAAAATAATGATTGCAGACAGTAGGACATTCTTTCAGTCCAACACTAAAACATTTATCCAAAACAGTAGTTCTCCTTTTTCAACAAATCAACACTAATCAGAGACCAAGGCAAACAAAAAACTCTTCTAGTATTTTTGGAACTTCCTTTGGAATTTCCCCAAAACTGAACATTTGCTCATATTTTAAAGAAAAAAAAATAAAATTTGAAGATGATATCTAAAAGCCATAAATGATGGCTATAATGACATTGCTGTGAATATTTACCTTAGAAACTATTCAAAGAAATGGAACACTTCATATATTAAGGCTGTCAACAAATTCAGGAAGATGTTCATGTGGAAGTCACATATAAGTTGTGTTTTCTGTTTTGTTTCATTTTGTTTTTTTCACAACTATACCTCCTTTCCTGAAGAATGCTGACCTGTGTCTATGCCCAACCCCTTTCAAAAATTACACTCATATTGGAAAGTTCTGCTTCAAAGATTGAAGTTTTCTGTTATTACAGGCTGATTCATACAACCTGATTTCCCACTCTGTCTTTAGAAACCTCAGTAATGTTAGTAACCTTATCTTTTTGTAAATGTTATTCTGTTTAAGTTTTTGATTTGTCTTCTCTTGGATTCTACTAAGTAAAGAATCCCGTTCCAATAAGTACAAAAATCTCACGCATGAATGTGCATGTATAAACTAGTGACGAGTATGTGTTACAGGTCCCCCTCTGTGCTGGATCCACAGGAAATATATGTCTGTTATAGCCACAGCTACAGGGGATTGGTTTGTTTTCTCAAGCTGTAGTAGCTCATGCTGTTAGCTCTGGAGGTGCCTGGTGTAATCTACAGTGAGTTATCCAAGATGGTATCTGTTACACAAATGCACAGATGCCCACACAAGCATGTTCATTGCACATTTCTGTTGCATAGTTCTTCAGCATAAACTGAAGGTTGCAGTAGACTTTGGGTGGGAAAGCAGCTGTGGAGGAAATAGGAGAAATTATTCTATCTCTTATTCTCCCAGGTGGAATTGGTCTGCAGATGCCATTCCCTTCCGACATTCATTCTGGAGTATCTGTTTCCTCACTATCCACATCACCATGATGTCTGTCCAGGAACAGTTCAACATCCCAATATGTCTTAACAATGAACTCTATAGATAGTTTGCCATCAAGAGAAGGCTTTGCAGTAAAGCTGGTAGCTCAGCTGGAAACTATGCTGTCTCCAGAGCCAAGCGTGCTGCTGCTCAGACAGCTTTCCATGCTGGTAAGCACTTGTAGTTTGCCACCAGGGGCTCCTTAGTCTGTCAGATCTAGACTGTCAGTTGTGTTGGGAAGCACTTTTCAACAGAGTCAGAAGACATTACAGAGAGAGTGCAGACATTGTTAAGAGGTATGATGGGACAAGAAAAGGGGTGGAGGGTTGAAATATGAAAGTGTTCAGAGTCAGGAAGAAGACTGGAATGGAAGGGGCAGAGAGTTTAAGTGGGAATTTGGAACTGGCATGCATCTACCCCATTGTTGTCTATGATTAATGACCCCCTTATGCTCTGGGGACTGGAAGGGGTTACACGACACAGCTAGAGGCCTTGCAGCACACCACATCCTACACCTAATCATTACGCATATGCCTAAGGGAAATAGATGTTAATGCTGATGAACTCAGAACAAAGATTTAGCATCATGGTGAGAATTGCGCGTTACTGGTGACTTAGAGTGTGTGCTTTTATGCACCAGGGGTGAGACGGTGCTCTTTGTAGAGTCTGCTCTATGTAGCAGAGATTTAGTAGCTAGCAAAACAGCCAAGGCACATTGCAAAGGAGATGCCTTTGACTGACTGATACGTACACTTGCCATGTGGTTCTGGTTAATATATGTGCATGCATACATGCACATTTGGTTTTACAATGAATCTAGATATGTCAAAAACTGGTATTTTGGGTTGAAACTGAACAGACTAAAGCTTGAATCAGTCAGAAAACACTCTGATGTATTTTTACTTCTGTAAGCGTAGCCCTCTGTGCCATGAAATGCTGTAACCCTTTCACCTGTTTTCTATAATCAGGATCTGCTCTATTTTGTTCATTCATACCCTCTGCAAAGATAGGGTTACCTCGTACTTAAAAGGCATGATATGCATGTAGGATATGCTGTTTGTGTCTAGAAGTTGCAGACAAAATAATATAATTTCTTGTATTTACAGTTACTATGAGTGTCTGTGTATGACAACCTGTAAAGAAATTGAAATCCAGATTTCAAAGACAAGCATAGCAGACTTTGGGTAAAAAAAATACAAGTCTGTTTACCAAAATACAGGAAAGATTGATCAACAGAATTAGGAAACATGTCTATATATCAATTACATGCGATTATGCAGTTTCTATACTAGTCAAAAAAAG
>NW_009217192.1:0-5000 GCF_000690835.1 Fulmarus glacialis | reverse complement strand
GTTTAAACCTCAGCATGAGCAGTGGAGTTCCTAGCAGGGTTCACTTTTATATGTCTCTATAACCAGGTTCAAAACTTACTGTATGTGCAGTAAGGATCTGCTATTCCAGCTAACCTACAGAAACACTATAAAGACACGGCCCCTTAGAAAACCACTAACATGAAGAGAAAAAAGCAAACATTTATTTAACTACATCATGACCATGGCAAAGACAGGTGGAACAGCAGCTATTTAAGAATGGGCAGATCCCTCTTACAAGGCTATGTACCTTATGCTTGACTAAGAATATTTTTAACACCAATTTTTGTTTTAATTGAGGAATGATAAGAAATCCAGGCTTGCTCCTGAGCTGTGTAATACATAGAGCTGACGAGAGAAAGCTGTTCCATTTCATAAGAACTGGAGAATTTCCAACATTTGCTTTTATTTCACCTTGGATACTCCAGGGGGGCTATGGTTTTAAAACACTGTACATTCAGAATGACCAATGGCTGAAAATTATCACCTTAACTAAAAAAAATAAACAGTACTTCTCATTCATGGGTTACTGGATCACTGAGGTCTGTATGTTTGGATATAACACTGGCAGCTTCAAGACCTGTTAACATTTTGATTGTTATTTTGTGAATTAAAATAAATGTGGGTGCTGAAGTTCCTGCTTTGTAAAATATATCATAGATATGGGTCCACTCACCTCATTGCTGTGCTGTGAAACCCATACTGGGAATTGCTGTTACTGAGATGGGAAAGCAGAGCTGAACAGTCTCAGACATCGTTTTATTATTTGAGACTGTCTCTTACCAGCTCACTATTTCAGCCCAATATGGAACATTTGGAATATTTAGACATTTTTCCCTCTAGGTTTTATGGCAGTTTCATTCACAAAGTTGCATTGAACTAGCAATTTTTCTGCTGATGATGTATAGACCTTATTAATTTGCAGACCTGGATTCTTTTGTCCATACTTAGTCTTTCATTCTGACCCTGTGATTCTCAAGCATAAACTGGCTATTAAAAGACATTTCATAATTCCATCTGAAACTTCTCCTGTTGCTTTCTCTCTTGGTGACTGTGAACAAGATCACCATCTTGCCTGCAACTCATGCCCATAATCTGGCCATTCACCAGTTCCAGCCTTGCTTTAAATTTTTTCCCCCACTGTATATTTTCAGATTAACCTCTAAAATGTTATTTCCTACCCCCGCCTCCCCCTCAAAAAAACCCAAACCAGAAGACCTTCTCCAAGTCTCATTTTCTTGTTGTTCTCAAAACCTGATGAATGCGTTTTTGTCCAACTTTTAACCAAGGATGCTGGACTACATCTTAACAACATCATCCCTCCCTTCCATATTTCAATTAAATATAAGCTGTCATTGGTCTCAAAACTTTTTCTCTGGGCTATACTTTTCCTACCTGACTTCTTCTATTCAGTAATCAGAGATTGACTTCTACCTCCCATCAGCCCATGATATTTGTTCTTATTGCCTATTTGTTACATTTTCTGCCATCTGCTCTTCCACCTACTCCTGCTACCTGGGAGATGCTTCCCCTAGCCATAAGTAACTCTCAAATGTCTGAAAGTTCTCTTTCAAAATTTTCAGCAATACAAACAAAAGTGTTGACAACAGGCTGCGAGTATCCTAAGGTCATAGTCTATCATGCTGACAAATTCTGTTGCTTAGTGCCCTTTGTGTAAATCTTATCTACTGTGTTTTGTTGTAAGACCGTTGGATGAAGGGGAGGGCATTGTTTTGCTATATGTTTATGTAGCACTCAGCACATTAGTGTCCTGGTCTATGATTGTAGGTACTCTGGTAATGCAAATAATATATATGTGGAGCACATGCTCCTTGGGCACAGACCACATGTGAGGTAAATAGGATTACATCCTGCAGGTTAAAATCAGCCTACTATGGTAATACAAAAAAGTATACCAGCCACATGACCCGAGGGGATCTTCTTGACTGTCTCTTGATAACGCAGGCTACAGAGCAGTTGTCTGACCAAAGGAGAACTAAGCCGTTCTTGAATTTCACACCTTAAAACATCAACGCTACTGAGGCAGGAGAAATTTCCCATTAAATGATTCACAGACTTAATCCCTTTGATATTCGATTGGCTGACCACAACTTAGCACAGCATGCTGCTGGAATACATCTTTAACTCTGGCTCCCAGAAAGATCTCATTCCCACTGGAATTCTGATGCAGAGACCAGGATTAAAACCAGATCTCACTGGGATGGGAGGAAGGTTCAAGGCTGAGACTGGCAAGACCTGGTTTATAAACTCCTGTCTCTGCCACATTTTAGAAGTCTTTCTTTGTGTTAGTCTTGGAAGAACTATTTAATTCCTTAATGTTTTAGTTCTTCATCTGTGAGTCAGTAATGATAGTTTTTCATGCTCTCTCCCTGAGCCTTTACTGTTCGTCAGGCTACAAGCTATTCAAAGTAGGAGCTACAAAGCCCTGAATGCTTATCTGTTCAAAGATGAAGCTTCTATGATCTGTCAAAATGCGTATGTTAAGGATATAAGTAGAGCTGAGCAAAATCATTTCATTCTTCTAAATATGGACACAAATTAAGGGGAACAGAAATGTGTCTCAGAACAAAAAAAAAAAAAAAACACAATCAAACAAATAAAAAAAAAAAAAACAAAAACATTCCCAAGAAGAAGGGAAAAAAAAAACCCACCCTACAAAAAAAAGGAATATAACACTTACAGTGTAACTGCATGCACTTTCAATGCTGTCCATACTGAAAAAGACAAGTTTTTCCTATGTATTGCTAGGGGACATGAATTCTACAAAACCCAATTCTACATAGAACTTCAGAGGAAATCTTCTGACTTTTCTTCCTTTTGTAACACTTCCACTGTGTCTGCTTCAGCTTTCGATAAAATCAAGGATTTTTACTGGCCACCATTAACTTGCTACAGAAATATGTATGATGGGCAAATCCAGCTACTTAAAAATCACCCCTGAAAACATGGCCCCAAACTTTCCTGTGGCCATGAATAAACCAACCTGACTGTTAAAAAAGAAAACCAAACAAATCCACCACTAGATAAAAACAAGGAGGCATAAGACTATCACGTTTCACACTGGCTACACTATTAAATCCCTGTCAGAGCCAATGTCACTCACCATTGACATTGTCAAACCCTGATCCCCAGAGGTGGAGCCACCCAGCCCAGTCCTTGGTGCCTCTTAGGCACAGAGGCAAACTGTACAGCGCAGACAAGGCTGTGTGGGGAGCTTCTTCTAACTGTGTTGCAGCGATGAGTTGCTGAGATCTGTTCCCATCCTTGGGAAGTATGAATTTACAGGACTGCCTGCAAGCTGAGACTGGTGCCTGCTGCATCCCGGGAACAGAGGCAGGGAGGAGCCCTTGTTCAATTGGGCTCTGGTCTCACACAGTAAGTAGCAATTAACTGCATAGCCTTCTAGGCGAGGCAGAAACCCAAATACAAGTGCACGCCTTTTCTCTTCCAGTCTTGGGAAGCAACAAGCACCCAATTCACATGGGTAGTATGCTGCTACCTGCCTTCTCCCAGAGCAAAAGATGAGCACTCACAGCTGGAACGTCGTACTGTTAGTTGCTCCTTCTCCATTGAGACTAGGGTCTCATGATATTGCAAGCTAACATGCACTTGTTTTAGCACTACTGATTGCTACCTATCAGTGGATATTGGTGCTGGCTTTTTGAGTGGTTTGGGGTTTTTTCTCTTCCCTTCCTCTTCCTTAGTGGGCTTCAGTGACCCCAAGTACTCAGATAAGGGGTGCTGGTACCTCCCAGCAGAGTGGTACTTAGTTGGTCTCTGGCTAAAGGTCCAAACATGTGAAAGAGGTGGTATGACTCAGTGCTTCCGTTTCTCAGATTCTGGCACCTGATACCTCACGGCTGAAACTGAGATGTAGCATGAGTGCAGCAGGCCAGTTGGTTTGCCAGGCTTGAAGGCAAAGTCTCTTTCCTGAGTAATATATTCAAAGCCCATATAGCTACTGTTAATATAATGGAAGAGTCTAAAAACACTAACCGAGTAAATGTCTGTGCCTGTATAATTAATTATTTTCTCTACAACGTGACAAACAAAGTATGGATTCACAATGGGCTTTCTTTAATACCATTTCTGTCAGAGATACCACAAATTTCACCATCACTGTGGAATATTCCTGCAATCCTGTCATATTGTATCTTATAGCCTATATTATTCTTAACATTAATATTGAGACAGTAGACCAGTTTTTGTCATTCTTCATCTAAAGGCACCAAAGATAATTATTAAAATATATCTGTGCGAAGATAAAATCTTATATTGCACAACCCGCTGATGGGCTATATAAACTGAATGAAAAGGCTTCCCATAAATATTACAGTTTCTCCTTTGTGTATAGATAAAAGCACTTTTCAAATCATATTGGTTTTAGATGGTTAAAGAAGACAAAGGTAAAGGGACAATATCACAGAGTCATTGGCAGAGCTGGAAATAGAAATCTGACTCTGTTTTATACACATTTGAGTTGATCACACCTTCTTTGATCATTGCAATCACATAGTATACACATAGCATACACAGCTTTTACATTTTAACAGGGGAAAGTGTCTCTGAACTATGCCTTTTGTGGTACTGCTGAGCAAAGAGAAACAGCCAAGGGAGATAGGCACCTGAATCTGTGCCTTCTTTGCAGGTACTATCTGAGCTTCTTTTGCCATCTACCTCTCTAAAGGTAAACATGCAAAAAAAAGGCAAAACTGCTACATTTCATAATAAGCCAAGCATATTCGTCTTAGCTTCTTTGGTTTTGTGACTAGTTCAGTCTTGTTATTCAAGCTCATCCTGCCTCAAGGCATCTCCTGAAGCCACATATCATAATTTGGAATGCCTGAAGAAGTAGACAAAGAGGATTTGAAACCATATAGACAGAATTCCTTTTAGACAAACTGTCTTGGTTTTGACTGGGATAGATTTAAATTTCTTCCTAGTAGTTGGTATAGTGCTAT
>NW_009217191.1:0-7512 GCF_000690835.1 Fulmarus glacialis | reverse complement strand
GCGCCGCCGCCCAGTCAGCCCTGCTCTCTCGGTCTTGTCTTTCTGCAGCCTGTACCCGCACATGTTCTCGAGAGCCTACATCAACTTCAAAAACCAGGAAGACATAGTCCTCTTCAGGGATCGCTTCGATGGCTATGTTTTTGTCGATCACAAAGGCAAGTGAGCGGCGCTCGGCTGTGTGTTCACATCTTTCCTGGCGTGCGTGCAGTGTGCTCGTTGAATTTGAGAGGGACAGGTGTGAGCAGCCTGACGTGCCGCTTCTGATTTGTTTGGTTTTAGTGCCTTAAGTGAATGTCATGCAGTATTTCAGAGAAAACGTCTTGTGCTTTCTGGAAACTAGTCTAAATTGATTTTGTATATTTCTAAATTGATTTTGTATATTATGTGCAAAACCCAGTGAAGTGTACATCGAGGTAGCGGTGGTATCAATATAAAACCAGTTGCTGTGTTACTGAGGTTAATACTTGCATTGTCATACCTGAGTATAAAGTCTGAAAAGTGAAAGTGAGCAGGTGGTGTCACTGTCCAAACTAAATGAAGCTGAGATTAATGATGCCGCCCTCTGCTACTCCCCTTGCCTGTTCTGTACACTTCTAACAGTGTGACTTATTTTTTGGTCAGTTTTTAATTCAGATTATTACTTGTTCCAATTTACAATTGAGTGAGTCATCTTGATTCAGTAAAAGGAACAGCTTGTTCCTTGTAGTCTTAGTTGTGAGAGTGACTGCTCTCTGAAGGCATTAATCTGTAAGAAACAAATATTTTGTTTAATTCAGTGGTTAAACATCCAAGTATTTAGTTGCCACTTACCTTTTTTCTAAATACATATTAGGTATTCAGTACATCTCATGTTTTTAAATCTTGCATTTCAAAATGCTTATGTTGGGTAGCACTAAAAGCTATTAGTCTCTCATTGATAGACCTTAAATTTACATATTTAGCAAAAGCTTTAACAAGAGTCTTCCTGTTGGCTTCAATAGGCTAAGGATTTCACCTTGAACTTTGTTTCAAGTACACGTGTTTTACGTTTCATCCAGCCAGGTGTTTTATGTGACACAAAGCTCTGTCCACAAGATTATTCCTTATTTAGGAGGGTTGCATGACAAGGTTCTTACAACATCTAGATAAGCTGGTTTGCAGTGTAACAGCACACTGTATTTGCCATACCCAACAGCAGTATTGCATTTATGCAGCCATAAATGTAGCATTCTTGTCAGAAGATAAAACTTTAAAGCCTGCCTGTAATGTGTTGCATTTTATTGTATTTTGCCAAAAATTGAAATTTGCCTCAGTTGCATTAGCTTAAAATATCCTCTTCTACCTGCACAATGAACGCATAGTCTGTAGGATGAGGGTGTGGTGTCGTGTAGCTGAGGGGGCTGAACTGACAGTTATGGGCAGTCTTAAATCTAGTATTTCCTTCTTGTTGTGAGTCTGTGAATTTACTGCTTAGTGAGAGTGTTTAGTTCATGAATTCTGCTGTCTCTAAAATGTTTTTTTTATTAAACGGCTTTCAAAACACAAGAATTTTTTTATGCTGTCCAAGTAGTCTCTTTTAGTATTGCATATTTCTTGTGGGGCTTATCTTCCTGCTTTAGACATGGACAATATACTCTATTTTATATCTGTTTCATCTCTATTTTAATGTATGTTTCCCTCTCCTCTTAACAGGTCAGGAATATGCTGCCATAGTTGAGTTTGCACCTTTCCAGAAAGCTGCAAAAAAGAAGAGTAAGAAAAAGGACGCCAAAACTGGAACTATCGAAGATGGTATAACAGCTAGCTAGTTTGTTTTGCATGTGTAGACTTGAAAGTCCTAGCAGTAATTTGAATTTAATGTTTTTACTGTGACACTGTAGCTTATCAATAGAATGTTTGCTTAATTATATGCGAAGCTTATTAGCACTGCTTTGTCAGGTGCAAATCTATTAAATGTGATTGTCTTAGACAAACATAATGCAGCAGCTCATTTGAGGGCTGCCGGCTTACGAAAAGGTGACATATAAACAACACAATTTATGCAAATCTAACCCAGACTTCCAGCAGTGCACAATGCAAATTCTTTTCATGCTACAGTATATCTTTTTTTTTCCTTTTTTTTTCCTTTTTTTTTTTTCCCCCCCTTTACCCTCCCCTGTAGATCCAGAATACAAGAAGTTTTTGGAAAGTTACAGTGCAGATGATGAAAAATTAACCTCCACTCCTGAAACTTTGTTGGAGGAAATAGAGGCAAGAAACAAAGAGCTAATAGGTATGGAAATCTATGTACTATAGTTATATTTTCCTAGAGCACAAAGAAATGAATGTAGTGTAATTTGAAGCTGTGATTTCTCAACCTTGAGGAGACTGAATTCTTTTGTGTGCTTGCTTGGTATTTGTTAAACCTTTAGGCTAATGTTATTCAGTATATTTTATTTTGCTCCCATGCTTTAAATTCTTCTCTAGGTTTAAGTTTTATATGATAACTTCACTTCCTGTTTTAAGCTGCTAGTCAGATGTTTGTTAGCCAGACTAGGCTGTGGAGTGGCTGCATTTCAGTGAGATGCAGTGATGTTTAATGCAAAATGCTGTGAGCAGTGATGTTCCATGCAGGCATAAGTTAAGAGATATTGTGGTTGGGTAAAATACCACAAAAATGACCAGAAGACTCTTTTTCAGCACGTTATAGGTATCCCTTTCAAAGCGAGAGGATCTGGGAAAAGCCTAATGCAGACTGAATACCCTTTTACAGATGGGTGTACTGGGTATCATATTAGTGTCCTGAAGAAGTTTATAGAGTCCTAATAGTTGCCACTGTTCAGGGATAGGATTGGAATACTTGTTTCACTGCTGTATTGCTGTATGTGAGAGGAGATAGGCTGGATAATCCATAAAGCTTCCTCATTTCACACAGGGTTTTGTTGTAGGTATTGCAGTATTGGATGAGGCAAATTGTTTACCTTTGTTTTTATATGTTTTCTAGCTAAAAAGACTACTCCTTTATTGAACTTCCTGAAAAATAAGCAGGTAAGACTTATCTCCAGAATCTTCTTGTGGCTTGCAAGTACAACTTGCTCATTTAAAGCATGGGTGTGTATATTGCAATGTGTATATTGATATGTTTCTGTCCTTTCTTTTGAAGAAGCAGCTTTTGACCCAACTTTCTTGTTAACATCTGGTTCACATATTTTAAACTACTAGAACACTGGCCTTTGTAGGAATGGTGGTGCTTTATGTGCGTTCTGGTCACAGCTAAACATCTCTGTGGCACTGCCAAACCAGATTGCATTTTAATGCAGTTATGGCTGAGATCCTTGTAGATGATCTTTCTCTTAGCGCATAATCTCATTTTAACCTTTAGCAAAGGAGAAAATGTGGCAGATTTAATTAAAATTAGAACAATAAAGGCTGAGGCTAGTGTTGTGTTTAGTTTTTTTAAGACAGTACAAATCAAGGCTTATGAGTGAAGAAAAAAATGAAATGCTGCTGTAACGTGTTCAGGTTCACAGCAGAACAATAGAGATGACGGGACCTTTTTTTTTTATAATAGGGGCGGTTTTAAGGTGAGTTATTTAGAGATGAAAAACTTTATCACTTTGTGGCAGGGTATTATGTTGGGCTTAAGGGGATGTTTTCTAGTGTGGAAATACACTATTTCTCTTTGCTTTTACACACACAGAGACTGAGAGAAGAAAAAAGAGAGGAGAGAAGGAGGAGAGAATTGGAAAGAAAAAGACAAAGAGAAGAAGAAAGAAGGAAATGGAAAGAGGAGGAGAGAAGGAAGAGAAAAGAAGCAGAAAAGCTGAAGAAAGTAGACAGATGCCCAGAAAAAGAAAGAGACAGATCAAAAGAAGAACCAAAGATTAAGGTCTAGAACAGTTCTTTATTATAAACTGTTACACTCCCTTTCCCCTATTATTTGTATATCAGTCTCAAAATGTGTTTTGAGTATTGTGTGAAGAATCACATGAGTTTGATGTTAGTAAATTACCACTTTTTTGTAATATTCAATATTAGGCATTGTAAAGGTTTACACGCTGTAATGCTTCATAGTAATATTTAAAGCTTTTGTCATGTGACTGTTGTACATGCTGTGGTAAACAGAATCGTGAATTCACTATGGAATGGAGACTATTTTTAAGCTTTCTAAAATGGCCTGTTTTAGGAGAAAAATCCTAGTCTGCTATGTGGATTATGCTTACTCATACACTCCAGCTTTTAGAAATACTACGATTTGCAGTAACGTTACTTTAATGTTTATTTCTTACTGGACTACGGTTCCTTTGATGCAATTTCGGTGTTGTGCCAGACAATATGTATTAGAGTGAGCTTTTTAGTTGAGACTTCTGTTTTCTTTGTAGCTACTTAAGAAGCCTGAAAAAGATGAAAAAGACTTGGAGAAAAAAGAAAAATCCAAGAAACTGGAAAGAGAGACTCTGAGGGAGGAAAAAAATGCGAGTAGTGCATCTGCCAAACGATCTGATGGGGAGACAAAAGAAGAGAAGGCAAAAAAGTATTCTAGTACTTGCTATAAATATATATATGTATTTATGCCTTGTTTCCTGATCGTACTGAGGCTTAGGCTGCTTGGCCATGATCATGTTTTGAAATTCCTTTCAAATTATTTTTCTGATATAAGGCATGGGATGTGTTCTCTGTGGCAGTGCACATCCCTGTGATTACAGAAAGCTGTGTGAATTACCTGATGATTCTTCACTAGTGGACAAATTTTAATATTTTTGCAACTCACTGTAGGAACTCTGCAAAAGAAGCCGGGGTGTAGGTGACCTACAACAGGCTGTGAGCACTGTCCTTGCAATGAGAGAATTCTAACCATGGCAAGAGGAGAGGTGTACTCCAGTTGCTAGTCCCTTTAAGTCTCGTAAAAGGTCAAAGTGGAAAGTGTCATTCTCAAGAGCTCCGTAATCTGTGCAAGGTTCAGTTCTGCCATGTGAGAAGCAGAGATGAGACAGAGAAATTTAGGTGTTTTCCAAAGCCAGAGGAGACTCAGCCAGCTATGTGAGTGGAAGGCTAGGAGATGCTAACAGTCAGTGTCATCTCTGGTTATCATGCATGACTCAGCTTCCCAAAAGCTCCCTAGAACCTACCAGTCTGTCTTCTTCATATTGCAAATTTACACCAGTATTACATTGATCTCCCAGCTCTGTCTGATGAATCTTTTGAGCTTAATTTTCAGTTTTGTTTTCGTACAGATCAGAAGATGAGTGTGTAAAGGACTACAGGGACCGAGATAGAGATTTTGAAAGAGACAGAGAATATGAGAGAGCACAGAGGGAGAAACTGAGACGCCAAGAAGAGGAGCGACGGAGGCAGAAAGAGCGCTTTGAGAAAGAGAAGGTTTTTAGAAGAAAAGAGGAAGAGGTGAAAAAGGAGAGAGACTTACTCAGAGAAAAGGGAAAGAAAAGTGATCTTACAGACTTCATCAGCAGCACGGACAAATCTGAGAAAGTAACCAAAGACGATAAAAAAGAGGATACAATTAAGAGGGATCGTATCAGAAACAAGGTGCTGGATTTCTTTAAATTCATGTGTTGATTCATAGGACCAGTTTGTGGGTTTTAGGATAAAAGCACTTTAAGGAAAGAACCGTGTGGTTTCTCTGTTGAAACTTCTCCCTCTTCTGGTGACAAACTCTGCCATTGCTAGAAAGCTTGCCCGTTTGTCCACTAAGCTTTGCTAAACTGTGATATTTCTTGTCACTGTATAGGAATTAAGCCAAGATACCATGGGCTAAATTGTAAAGGCAGGGATCCCTTTCCATTTGCTGACTTACATTATAAGGTGTCGGTAGAGCATCAGTAGTCGACCTGTATCTCTGCTGATGCTATACGTGCCTGAAAATACATCTGGAAGTGGGAGAGCGATTGAACAGGTTCCTCCAAAACAGGGACAAGACTGCTGCATGCAGAACATGACAGAAGATCTCCTGTAGACTCAAGAAATAATTTCTTGAGCTTAGTTTTATATACTCTGCAAATCTGGTTTTGCAGCATCAGTATGCAGGTTTTCCATGTCACTTAAAGCATTATTGAGGACAAATGAAACTCAAGGTTTTGAGCAAGCCTTGAAGTGGGCCTCTTCTGGGAGAGGGTGAGCTGAACTCATCTCAAGAGGAAGCTCTTTGCAGATAACTCAGAGGAAACTCTTTACAAATAACTTCAACTCTGTGGCTTGAACAGGGATGTTGCGTTACAACAGAGGCAACCTTGATTTGAGACAGTGGAAGTTACGTTGCCACCATGGTGGAATAATTTAACTTAGAACAACTTGAGGAGTTTGAATTTGAGCCATTTCTAGTATCACTGATGCCATAATAACCATGATAGCGTGGGGCTGTGAAAGAGTCTAAATAGTTCTGATTTATTTCAGGATCGTCCAGCAATGCAGCTGTACCAGCCAGGAGCCCGAAGCCGAAGCAGATTGTGTCAGTATGAAGACAGTGCTGCAAAGCCCACAGATCAGGGAGCGGATAAGAAACAAGACAGTGAGACCAGTAATGCGAAGGAAGAGGAGTGACTAGCATGCAAGCCTTATGTGTTCTGACTGTCTGTGCAGCCAAAGAGCATGTACTACGCAATCCAGAAGTGCCTTCGAAGCGAAGAAGGAACAAAGGAAGAAAAGGGGGCATTGTGCTGTTGGATGTTTCTGGTTAAAGAACCTCAGTTGTAGATTCGGAATTTGAAATGTGTTCTCATTGTATTTTCAGTTATTTGAATTTATTTTCCCAGCATCTAACTACAACGGAGAAGAGAATCTTTGCGAAGTAGAAAGACTTTATGGCCTTAAGTATGATAATAAATGAGTCATGCGGTCAGGAGGAGATGACACCTGGATCTAAAGCCAGAGCTTTACCGTAAAGCGCTCGGAGCCAGTGTTTGATGCACTTAAGCAGAGCAAGCTTGAAGTTGCCTGGAGTTAACGCAGCTGTTGCTATGTTGTGTGGTGCTCCTGCCTGAGGTGATGATAGCTAAATTATGTCAGTCTAGCACTGAAACAGGTACGCAGGCGGGGGTTGTTGAGGTACCAGCGAACAGGAGCCTCTGGCACATAGAGGAGAACGTCTGGCGTTGAGTAATGGTGTCGGGGAGGGAGAGACCTTCCTCTGCAGTGGTTCTCTGGATAAAGTAACTAAGTTGGAGTGTATGAATAAGCTGGCTTAATATTGGAATACTTCTTGACAAATTCTCATGTAAAGTCTACCGACATTGAAATGCTTGTTTTTAATCAAATGTAGCGGGTTTGAGCATCCTGTTCTTTTCCAGCATTCTCCCTTCTTCAGAGTCTGAAACGTTTCCTAACTCCTGCCCTCTCGGTACTGCTTCACCTTCCCTCATGACTTGAAGTATTGTTTTACAGCCCAGAAAGAGACTTCACCAGTAGCAGCTCCTCCTAAGCTAGCGAATTTTAGCCATAGCTATTTTGTACTAAAACCAATAAACTGGCAGAAACTCGTGCCGCCGCCGACCCTCACTGAGCTCCGTCTGCGCCGGGGCGGGCCCGCCGGGCCGCCAG
>NW_009217190.1:18284-36633 GCF_000690835.1 Fulmarus glacialis | reverse complement strand
GTTTTTGCCGGTTCTTGCGAGCTGTGTGCACTGCAGCGCCCTACCCCTCCCTTTGTGGGCCGGGCTGGCACGACAGTGAGCGTTCACAATTGTCTTTCATGGTGTGGAGTTGTTGACTCGAAATGCAACTGGAATCTAGGCGAGGGAACTTAGACACTACTCGCTATGGTTAAGTGAATTCAGAAGGAAAGTCGGAGTGCGTGTCCCCTGGGAGAAGCTGCACGCCGCTTTAGTTGGAGATTGTGTTCTTTTGCGGGTCAAGTTAGGATTTCAGTCCTGTTGTCTTAGATGTGCAAGCATCAAAAAGAACTGATCGTGAGAGTGAGTGAGGGAAAAAGATCAGTGAATATGTTCGTACGTCCCTATGTTGGCATGGACGTCTGACTACTACTAGTAGAAAAACATCTGAAGGAGTAAGTCGGAGTGGTGGCATGGACAGGGTGTGTCAGTGCCTTACAGGGAAGCATCAAAGAGAAGTGGGGAGTCAAAAAGGTAAGCAGAGCTAGTATTGCTGGCTAGGTGGAGGAGATGGGAAGTGACTGAATAGTATTAATTTCTCTTCTTTATAACAATTCTGTTCGCTTTTTCTCCCCTTTCCATAACACATAGTTCTGTAATATTTTGCAGTATAAAAATGCCGTCATACATGTAAACATTTTCAAAGTCCATATGGTAGGTTGTTGGAGAGGAAGATCAGAATTGAATACTGTGATAAACCCTTTTACTTGTCGTTTTCTAGCTTTGTCTATTGCAACATCTTACCTTCAGTAGCTGTTCAGACTTTAGAGCTGGACTTACATCCTCTTGCTTTTAGAGCAGAATTTTGAAAATGAGAAATAGTTTGGATAATTACAGCAAAATTGGACACAACAACTATGCTAACTGCAATAGCCATCAGGAGTTCTTACTAGTAGGCTAACTTACCTGATTGCTTCTGCTATGTAACTCAGTTTATTTTCAATACCCTGGTCATCAGTGCTTAAGGTGTTTTGTCCCACTGGTCAGTGCTTTGGTGTACAGCAAATGCATGGAACTAAGGGGCAAAACGAGGCAAGAGTGTGGGGCAGCCCTTGTGAAGTGCAAACGTTAGGATATCAAGACCCTGCTTATTTTTTCTATACTTTCTTGAAACATGTAAACCTTAGATGTAGAAACCAGAGAGGTGTGCTCTGTTGATTTAGATGTGAGTTTGAACTAATTCTTCATGCTCTAAACTCTTGTGATCCAAGAACTGGGATCGCTTTGGCTGTGCGTATAGTGGGATTGGTGGTCTCTAAGCAAATGAGTGGGTAGACAACCAGAGATGACGGAGAGAATTTCAGCAGTGCTCCTCTTTTGATGCTGTAATAGTAAGCAAGCTAAATAGATGATTTTATCTTAAACAAGTACCTTTCAACATTTTTTGCATTGTTCCAGTGATGCAAAGTAGCAATTGTAAGTCCACTGTAGCTGTTGATACTTTCTGATTTTTTTGATGTCCTAGAAAACAAGCCCTTAAACTGAAGGTTTGCAGTTGTTGTGGTCTGTTCCTTTTATTTGTTTAATTCTTGTTCAGTATATTTCTCTTTTGAGTTTCAATGTTTGTTCTATTTGTACACAAGCTACAAAAATTCTGAGCTAGAATACTTGAGAGTTTACTCAAGGTTTAGAGTAGATAGAAGAATAGAAACTAAGTTATAACGTAAAATTTAACAATGGCTATACCATCTCTGACCATAACAGTAACCAGTATCTAATTTTCCAGTGTCCTGTCCACATATGTAGCAGCCCAATTGACAGTTCAAAGTAAACAGTATGATGTGATAAAATCATGGATCTTCTGTGCTTGATGAACTCTCTGGGATTTAATGTGCTCACTGTCCTAACAAAGAGTGGTTTGTTTCTGACCAGCTGTTACAGTGTTCTCCAAGGATGATAGAAGTATTAGGGGAGTTTCCCCCTGGTGACTGACATCACTGGTCACTGCATCACGTCAGTGCTGGAATCCCTGTAGCTACTGCCCTTGTAGATGCTTATTCATGAATTGTATTTTTCTTTTTATCACCTGGATTATGACCCCCATTCTAATTATGTAACCTCAACCTTTTCATCCCATACAGATAGGCTCAGGAAAGTAGTTGGGTTTTTTTGTTTGTTCTTTTTTTTAATGTCATTTTGCTGTCTGACTTTTATATGACTTTAATTTTGCTGTGAGGTTTCAACTTCTCTTCCCTTTGAAAGGGGGGTATTTTTTGCAGTATTTTTCTCAGTCTATGAGAAATAAAGAGCCTTTCTTCTGATCTGTCTTTTCTGCCTATCATACTTCATTATGCACCTCAATTAATTTACATGTCTCTCCCTGTTTTTTTTCCTCCCCGAGTTCTCTGTCTCAAATTCTGTCTGCTTTGAACCTTTTCTGTTCACCCAGACTTACCAACTCTTCCTGTCCCCTGCTGTAATTCTTATCTCTTAGTTCTTTTCAGGCCAAGGTCTGTAGCCTCTCATAAGTCTAAATTGGCACTAAATTCTTTGTTTGCAATCCATATTTCCTCTTCTGTAGATCTATTTGATCAGTTGTATATCTTTTGTTCTTAGCTTTCTAATCTGTTTATCCCTTTCCTACATGATCAATTTATTTCTATCTCAAAGTGCCAAAACCAAAATAATCACAAATAGAAGAAAACTCCATGAATTTTGAGACTAAGTTTAGAAAGAACATTTTACTGCTGCTTTTGGGAGAGGAGGATCATTCTTTAAAAAGTTTATCTTGTAACATTGGAAACAAATGTCTTCTTCATAGGAAAATTATTTTAACTCGAGTTTTCTTAGATGCAATGGCCTCTCTGTAGATAGTTACCATGTAACAACTCATGCATGCTTTCTCCTGCTTCCCAGTGCAAAATGCATATGGTTTTGTGTTATGGTAAATACAGACTGACTTAAAAATCGTTTACCCTTATAATAGGTAAATGCAAAGCAACCTTTGGATTTTAAATGGTAGAAGGGTAGAAGAAAGGTTGTACTACCTTTGAGTAAATGTGACATGTAAGATTCCGGTCAAATCTCTTCAGTCCCTACTTCCCTGTGTTTTCTCCACTAGTATCTATTACTGCCAGTCTGGTCACATGAGTTTGTCAATCTCTGTCATTGTCAGAGACTGTATAGTCTTTCTGTCCATTTAAAAATATTCCTTTTTGGTCTGGACAATTTGATTAATTCTTTTCTCCCCATCCCACTCCCCACCCCCCTTATCTGATGGTCTCTGCATTTATCACTCTGGCCTTCAGTTTATTTCAAATCTGATTTTATTGCTTAGGGGGCATAGCTCTTTTGCTTGTAAGGAAGCAGATCTTCCCTCTTTCAAGCATTCATTATGCAAACTAGAATAGAGCCAGGTTTATCTGTTCTACCTGTTTATCTTGTTAACTCTTATTGCTAGAGAAGGAGTAAGCAGGTAGAATAGCTCCTCTTCTCTCATTTAGAGGCAGCATATGCCAGTAGGAATGCTTTTCCTTATGCAGACTACTGCAAAATAGAAGATGTCTAACTACTAGAAGAGACATTTTCATGGCGTGAAGGAGAGAGTTTCCAAAGGGTCAGCATTAGTGAGTATAAGTTCTGCTCTTTATCAAGGAGTTGAAGAAGACCGAACTGAGATTGCAGATGTAATTTGATCTTTTTTTGCTTTCCCCTTCTATGTTAGCAAGCATATAAGAAACAATTTAATTCTCATTACATTTTAAAGACTAAGCTGCGGTAGCTCAAAAGCTGTTCAATTATTCCTTCTGCTGGAGTAAACTTCGGTCAAAGGAGGAGGTTGGATGTCTGGGGTGGTTTCCACATCAACCATCTGTTTTTGCTGGTACTTGAGTCAAAGCCCACAATTGTCTCCCTTCTCCTTCCTCCCCTCCCCCCCCCAAACACGTAGTTTAGCTGCTGGTGCATCTTTGGGGTGGAGCCACAGTTTTACTCCTTTTCACATATGCTAGAAAATAAGTTTTGTTCCCTGCACCCCCCTACCTAGTTTGGGATCAGGTGCTGCATGTAGCTCACAGAGGGGAGTAAGCTGATTCTTTATATTGCCTTATTTCCTTAAACAGCCGTGCTATGCTATCATTCATCTCTTTATGCCTTCTCTAGTGCATGTCTTGTAACCCTTTTACCTTTTGGCACAGAGTTCAGTTTTCTTCCTAAATCCTTTTGTATAATGATGATCTTATTTACAGGCAAAGTACTTCAACTTTTCTAGACCTTTTCAGTAGACAGCATGGTAGCAAGCATTTGTAACATCTGAATGATGTTGCTTTTCAGCTTTTCCATGAAGGAGGAATAATAGAATTCAAAAGAAAAACTTCTCTAGGGTGACAGCCTTGGCAGCTAACTGGAATGTTGGAGCTCAGAGCTGCTTTGTCAATCACACACACACACACAAAAAAAAGAAAAAAAAAAAGGTTATGAAATGAAGTGATTTAACTCCTCTGGCAAGAGGACACCAAAAAGAAAAACGAGGGCGATTAAGCAGTAGTGCAAACACTAGAATATGAATTGTGTTTGGTGAAATTGCAAAGGATGGATATATAAATGTTTTTCCCAAGTGTGAGTAAACTGTAATGTTACAGTTGGGCTAAAAGAAGCTATCTATCCAATCTCATTCAGTTTCTATGTTTCTGCACTGTGCTAAATTTTTAGATACATCTATACAGTTCAAAAAGAAGATATTTCATGTCCTAAATCAGCAATAAAAAAAGTTATAAAAATGTAATTGACGTGGTTCCTGTTATCATACAGAATGACATTATAAGAAAGAAGTTACAGAATAACAAAATGAAAAATGTTCTCCCTGTTCTTACCTGGTATTGCCTTACTCATTAATATGCTAGGCTGTGAACTTAAAAACTTGTTAGATATGGATTTTTGTTACTTTTGGTATTGGCAAATCCCGTTTCTTGTTCTTCCTTGCAGTTGATTAAATGTGCAAAGTATTCCATATTTCCTGAAACGTGATATCCAGTGCTTGTGGATAAACTGTTAACATAAGTCTAAAAGCCTTTTGCTATTTTGAACAATTTACATAAAATTGGAGTTTAAACTGATAGAAGCACAGTTACATTTGTGAATGTAACTTCAAAGTGTCAATTACTCTGAGTCTACATATGTTTGGAAACATTGCTGCCTTCTTTGGTGCAGAAAGGTTTTGATTTTTTTATTATAAGATTTTGATATTTCCATTTTATGGTAGAATAAAATACATTTCTCTTACTTTCATACTGTAAACAAGTGAATTGTAACTGCAGTTTCAAGTTTCACCTTAGAAAACCTGTGTGCTATTTTGCCAGAGGGAAATTTATTTTTTGTCTACTAAGTAAGCAGGTATTGAATTGGCATCTAAGTGATTTATTTGTAGGAAAGATTCCCTTTTAAAGTTGTCTGGCACAATAGAATCTTCATAGGAATTGGGAGTCTATAATAAGGTGCTGCTAGAATATGTTATCAATTTAAAGCTATGAATACAAAATCCCCTAATATCACTTTTGCTTTCAGAGCAAAATATAAAGCACCTCTACTTAAAACACCTCAGGAAGAATACACTGCAGTTCTGAAGCTATTCCAGATCAGTCCCTGACAGCAACACCATTGCTTCAATTTCTCATTGGCCTACAGCCTGTCTGCACAGAACGGAGCAGCATGTTAAATTTGCTGTTCAGTGCGGTTTTGTGCATTGCACAAATATGGCTTCGTGAACCACATTTAGCAACCAGTGCTTACAATCACAGAACAAATTAGTGTAGGAATAGAGATTTGGTTTTATTCTTTTCCTGGGTTAGTTTGACAGTAGCTGTTATACTACTGTCAATAATATGAGTCTTCCATGGAAAAAAGGAAGGTAGACTTGAATTTTGTAGTTGTTTTTAACATGAAAATCTGACAAACAGCATTCACCAGATACATAGGAGAACCAGTTCTAGCTGGATTTCAGATTTATTTTTGGAAAAACTGCAGAGACCAGAAACAGATTATTTTAATTGTGACTATGTCTCAGAACATCTCGCATTTTGAGGAACTCTCTGAAAGTGGTAAACCCACTGAGATTACACACACCCACAGTAGTTTAAATATACAAAAAGATACACAAGGCAGCTAACTAGTGATATTTGGTCCATAAAAAGAGAAACTTGGCTTTCTTTCAGAGATGAATTTTTTCTTAACCTAACACTTTGGGGCTATTTATGATATCTACGTTTCATACTAACAGTGAAGATTTGATAGAATGAAACATTCTCAGCTTCAGTGTGTTTTGCAATTGAGATCACATGAAGGGCCCTTCTTTATGGGAGATAACACACAAAATTTTCACAACCTGAAGCAAAATCCTTTTTGTAGCTTTTTTTTTTCATCCAGAAAGCATGAGCAGCTGGGTGGGGGCGTGAAGAATGAGAGGAGTTTGGAACAGAATGTCTTGAGCGTGTAAATGGTCATATTTGTGAGCAAGAAACAGCAATCTCTTTCTGAGAAGGGTAGAATACAGAGTCTATACCAAGCCTGTTACAACATTTGAAACAAGAGAAATCATGCAAAGGTAAAATGTGAAAAAGCAAAAATCCTTAGTAGAACACTACCTCATTTTAAATATGAATAAAATTTGGAAGACAGGTGGAGGCAAAGGATGGTGGACATTCCCAGGATCCATAGCCCTCTGTTTTGCTATTGACTTTTCAACAGTTGGAATTTTCTTACCATATGAGAAACTTGCTTGTTGCTTTTACCATTGCTAGGGGGTGTTTGTGATGTACCATAACAAATGATTCCTGCATGAAATGGAATGAGCACGTAGATTTGTGTGCATGTTAAATTCAATTTGTAAAACTAAAGACTCAAACAAGGTTCTGATAAGAGTAACATATCAGTGCTTTGACTTGCTTAGCATAGTCTAATTTTTTTTATTCTGCCTTCCCCTGAGCCAATATCTGTGTAACACATTTGACACCTCTAAACACTGTTAATGAAATTAATGTTAAGTTTTTATTTTTGTTGATACTGCAAACTTAATCCGTTTCATTGCATGCTTACCTGATGTCTTCTGGAGACCTGCTATGTTTATAAGAGAAACTGTGCCATAAAGTTGTGAAGATGACTGTAAAAAAAGCTGCTGCTGGTAGAAAAATAAATAGTGAATCTTGCACGAACTGTAAAGGTTGCCTTGATGGCTGTATATTAGGGGAAGCAATTGTAAACTTTCTAATCACAGTTTATCAGTGTGTATGCTTGAGAGTAGTAAGACAAGGAAGCTTACTTCAGTCCTTAGCCAAACTGAAAGCAGATCTGGGGAGATAGTGCTAAAGCATTATCTGTAAATGTTAAAAACAATACAAATGGACAATAAATCTTGAACACATGTATTACTAATGAACACTGATGTAAATGGCTCATAAATAGGTAAAGTGCCAGAAGTACCTGTATCTTAATTTACCATGTGGAGGAAATTTGAAAGCAGGCATGCCAGAATAAAAATTACTTCTTGCCTGTAAATTTTGTAGAAAAATATTGTAGTTATTCCAGCTTTACAAGTATTAAAACGAAGTATGAGTATTAAGCAGTTAATATAGAGAAGTTCAAATTAATGTGAATAAAATAAAAAAAATACAAAAGTTTTTAAAAGTACAAAACCATATAGATTTTAAGAAATGATATCATTATATAGGGCATTTGTACTGACTATAACTAACAGCTTACATACCCTTAAAACAGGTTGCTGGAATATAAGCCAAACATATACCGGTAAATCAGCCTCTTTTAACTGAATTCAAATTCAGCCATTTCCATCTCTTCTTGTCATTCTTGTATCTCCATAAACAAATAGCATTCTTAGCTTTTACTTTGTAACATCACAGTTGCATACACTGTGTTATTCTTCTGATTTATTGTTATTTTGCTACTTTTGTCATCTGTTCCCTTCCCTTTGAAATAACAGCTACTAGAGAATTATAATATATAATTATAATTATAATAAATAACATAAAAATAATAAAATACAAACCAGAATAGCTGGCTTGTGTACTTGGTCTTGTGACAAAAATGTGAGTGCGCACTAAAATTTAACAATTTTTTTGTTGTTGGTTTTCAATCTTCAGATTTCCTGTTTAAGTTCCTGGTCATAGGAAATGCTGGAACTGGAAAATCCTGTTTACTACACCAATTTATTGAAAAGAAATGTAAGTATATGTGAGCACAGTAAGAGTTCTCCATTGCTTCGTACCACAAATGAAGGCTCTGCCTACATGAGTATCTATTCTTTGTATGGAAGTTCCTGTAATTCTCTTATTTGTATAGATAAGGATTTTGACTGAGAATTATGTTCAGAACCATGCTGTAAATCTTTATTGCTCACTGTTTGCCTCTAATCAAAAGATTACTGATACTGAGCAGTATTCTCTATTACTATATAACAGGATGTTGATGAAAATACAGACTTACTTTTTGTGAGAATTATATCTTGCAGCTGTAACCTTCCCTATAGCTTGAGACGTGGATCTTTTAGAAAAAATACTGAGCAGATGGAAGACAAGTTGAATTGCTTGAGTAGATTTAGAAAGCCTGTTGAACAGAACTCAAATCTCCCAACATCTAGTCTCTTTCTAAATAAATAGACACTCTGTGTTCTTTGATAAGGACTGTGTTCTGTGATAAATACTGGTAGAGTCTCCATTGTAAATGTTATTTAGAGATGAATAAGTGCCATAAAGTTTCCTGTTGGGTAGTGCCTTTAGCATCATGATTAAACAAAATTAATATGCATTTAGAAACCTTTGTAAATCTAAGGTGACTTATCTTTCTCAACTGAATGGTAATTCACCTTATCTCTTGAGGAATAGCTCTAGGATAATAATGTGTAATCACTAAGGAAAATGGCATGATTCTATGATTGAACTTGAACCGTGACCTTGCTTCTAGTATGGGCAGTTGTATATTGCTGAGAATCTATGACATCAACTGTGTACATAGAGCAAATATCTTAACTTCGTACTTTAAAGAAGTAGCTCTTGCTTATTCATGGCCAAGACTATGTCTTTTTGTGTTCTGCTTTTCCACGAATTTTAATGTTAAACTGCATCGAAGTATTAGAAAATGCAGTTAGGGAAAAAAAGTGTACAAAAGTTACCTTGCTGTTTATTAATGTGAACTGGGAATGATTTTATTACGGCAGGCCTTTCTAGTAGTGATTTTGAATTGAATAAGCCGTTCAAAAATTCTAAGAATGTTTATTTCTGCATGGTGGCAGTAGACTTATGAGTGGCACTGAATTTGATGGTTCAGGAAGTAGTTTGTAATTTGAACACTGAGGAGTTTTATATACCTAAATTGGATTAGGTAAAAACTAATTATTCACTCTAAATAAGTCTGGTTTTGTTTCTTTTTTGTAGTCAAAGATGACTCGAATCATACTATAGGAGTGGAATTTGGTTCAAAGATCATAAATGTTGGTGGTAAATATGTAAAATTGCAGATATGGGATACAGCAGGACAAGAGAGATTCAGGTACCCTTTTCAATCATTTTATCAAGTGTTTGTTATTAAATTGTTGCTGTGGGTGTTGGGTATTATTTATCCCTGCTTATAAATAGGCAATTTCTTGGTCAGTGGAATTATTTGTCTGCTTTCATGTTATTAACTAGGCCAGAACTTCCAACCTGGACATAGCTACGTAGATCCATTGGTTTCAGTAAAGCAATGCTGCCTTGCAGGATCAATCTGAGGGTCTGCTCTTACTTTCATTGGTATTTTCTGTGATAGTTAAGGTGTACGAGTAGAATATGTGGCTAAAAGTTTGTTCACAGCCAAACTCAGAATAGTTTTTTAACTGTGTGTGCATAACTCTGTGTTTAGAAGACCTTCTATTGGTTGGAATAAGTAAATGCCAGGAAGTTGTAAGCTGTTCAAAATCTGCATGAGAACAATTTCATAGTATAATATTATTTTATTAGAGGGAAAAAAAATCAGTTGTCAACTTCACTTGGCTAAATACACTTCTAGAAAGACTGACATCTCTTAAGTTTCTCAAAGAAAATGTATTTGTCAGCTTAGAACAACCAATGTACATTTAAAGCTGTATTTTAACTGTGTCATACATCCGAGGCATAGATCAAACTCAGCAAAGATCTAATGTATTCCTGAGTACATTCACCATCAAATAGGACATCAGGTTTTTGATATTTTTGGGGGGCGAGATGTGTGTGGGAAGTTTCTTTGGTTTTGGGGGGGGTCAGTGGTTAACAAAGGTGAGTATGATGGTAAAAGTCTAAGTAATGAGTAATCCAGGTAAATGCCCTCTATTAGACAAGTCCTTTGGATACATCTGTGGCTGGGTAAAAAAAAAAAAAAAGTGCTACGTAGTCTCCATTAATGAGATCTCTTCAGTATGTTGGCCAGATATCCTGGGATTCTGAGGAGCTTGGAGGCTCTGTACTTTCAGAGGCTTTTGCGAATTCTGCTCTTTCAAGTTCAGTGTTCACAGACTTGCAGTTCCTTTTTTTTCCTGTTGCTTTTTATAATCTAATTAATTTCTTTTTAAGGCTGATCACACCTCTGCGTACTTAGCAGGTTTTTTTCTTCTTCCTCTACCTTTTGAAGGATGTTTTGCTTTGATTTCCTCGCCTCCTTCTCTTCAACTTAAGGAGTCTTAAATTGTTCAATTACAGCTATTTTGCTCTTTCTCTCCTCACTGTTGAGAGTTCAAACATGAGTTAATTATGCTGTTTTCATGCCAGATACCACCATCAGCTCCCAGTTCTGTATCAGACCATATAGCATGATGATATATGTAGCTTCAGCAGCACACAGGTCATAATGGACTTGGAGAATCCCTGTACAGCTATGTTTAGTAAAATTGCTCTGTCAAAAGTCTAGTTGTAAATAGTCTGCTGCTGCACAGCTGATAATGTTGTCTAAAAAACACTTTTATTTTAAATATGTAAATGAGAATTCTCTTTCATAATACAGATTGCATTATATTAACCCAGATTTGAAACAATGAAGATACTACAGAAATGTACATCTGTAATTCTATTTCAGGTCTGTAACAAGGAGTTACTATAGAGGAGCTGCAGGTGCTTTGCTTGTCTATGATATAACCAGGTAAGAAAGCTAGCAACTCTTTTGCTTATAGACTAGCAGATACAATTAACACATAATGATTCCCCCCAAAGTACTTAATCCTCTAATAGAGAATGGGTAGGAAGAAAAGAAAATAAATATAAAAAGTATTTCTGTTTTACTGCGTATTTAAGTTTTGGAACTTGCTTACATGAGATACGGTGAATGTCATAAACGTAAACAGTCTCAAAGGGTTAGAGAAATACATGGGAATTGGCCCACCAGTAGCTGTTCTAATTACGATGGACTACATGCAACCACTGGCTCAGGAAGCCTTGCAACAGAAACTAAGAGCAGACTTTAGCCACTTTTAAACAAGCTGGTACACCCCTATTTGTGGAAACTGCTTGTTAGTATGCTGGCATAACAGGTCATCCTCTGGAGAAGCTAGCTCTACCTACACGTTCCCTAACTGTAGCCCAAAATTCTGTTCATCTCTGCATTGTTTAATATTTTAATATTACAGGCAGCCAGCAGAACTACCTTTACACATTTCCACATTTTTTCCTGGCCACCATTGACTGATACTTGTCAGATAAGGTTCATGTTGGTTAATGATGATTCGCTAGATCTGTTGCTTTTTGTCCTGTGAGTGGACTGTTCTCCTCTGAGCAGTCTTTGAAATCTGTGTTTTGTGCTTCAGGTCAGTTGGACTCATTTGTCAGTCTTACTGCTTGAAGGCTTTGACCACCACTGCAATGACTAATGGTGTGTGCAGGGTAACTGCCTGAGATGTTATTAATCTTGACACAAATGTGAAAGTTCAGGCACTCAATTCTCCACAAGTGTAGTAAATTCTTAAAATCCCACCTGAAACTTAAGTATCAGTTGAATTCCATGTTAAACAATAATGCATTCTGTTATCCCAAAATTTCATGCACAAAAGGCTGAAACTAGATTAGCGCTTAAAATTTTAGCTTTTCACATTAACAGGGTATTTTATAATTGTGTATATTTATTTATATATTGTGGATGATTTAATTTTGCTTTTTAAAAACTTTAAGCTTTTAAATGGTTTCATGAAGGAACTTGATACTCTTCCCAGTTCATGGCTGGCATATTGAGATGTGTAGGTGACTTGCCCGACTAGCAGCGATTTGTGGTTTGCCACAAATACAGATTTGCCTTCTGAATTTTAGTTCAGTGATCTGCTCACTAGAAATGAGTGTGTTCTAATAAAGGATGTCATTTTCTACATAGCCGGGAAACCTACAATGCGCTTACTAATTGGTTGACGGATGCAAGAATGCTAGCAAGTCAAAATATTGTGATAATACTGTGTGGAAACAAAAAGGATCTTGATGCAGATCGTGAAGTTACGTTTTTAGAAGCATCCCGGTTTGCACAAGAAAATGGTAAGTAGTACAAAATCTTCATGTAGCATTCAAAGATGCTTAAAATAATTTATTTTTTGTGCAGTTAGGGAGTACTTTGCCCACTCTACCTTGTCAAATACCTACAGAAAAGAGTGTTCTGTCAGTACATGAGGCATAGAGAGAGGACAGTGCTTGCAGAGAGAACTACATGTACTATTTAAGTCTCGTTACCAGTGATTCTTCCAGTCACAGCTGCTACTTAAAGAATACCTTCTATGTGGAGATGTATTCCCTAGGGAATGTAATACAACTGCAGGTATTGCCTTGCCTCGCCTCCTCCACAGGGCTGAGGAGAAAATGAAGAGCACTATTTCCTAGTTTTCAGCATCTTATAGATTCTGTAGATTACAGAGAAGGTTAGATGGGGTGTGCTGCAGTTGGAAGCAATGAGTTTTACTCATGGGAAACTGAATTCAGTGCATGGCATGGATCCATAGGACTATTACCTGGTCTGTAATATTCAGAATTTCCAGTCTGAGGACACATTTCTGTGGCAGCTAAAGCCAGTCTCAGTCTGAGTTTCTGTTGCTGCGGTCCTGCCATCAGTAAAATCTGGTTTTACTTTTATAAATCTATTATAAATAGTCTTTCCTACCAATAGTGGCTGCTGGCTGTCCTTTTGCATATAACTTTCTATTAATGGGTAACTATATGAAGTTCTTTTGTTTCGTGCACTATTGTGCATGCACAGGCCAGGTTATTATCTTTGGATTCCAACTTTCTAGGGTTAATGTATTAATTTCAGAGGAAATTTTTGATGGTTTTGCCATCAAAACCTAATTTTGCCAGACCATACTATTTGACAATAGTTCTCCTTAAGAAAAGTTTTATTGCTCTTAGCTTTCGTGCTTTGAATTACTGTATCAGATATTCCAGACTTGTTTTGAGGTTGTTTTTTTGGTGTCAAATGCAGAGCTGATGTTCTTGGAAACAAGTGCACTAACGGGAGAAAATGTTGAAGAGGCCTTTGTACAGTGTGCAAGAAAAATACTCAATAAAATTGAATCAGGTAAATTGAGATTTATATTCTTCTAATTTTTTTTTTCCCCCTGAAAGCTAAAAGTACCTGTGGAAATACCGCCATTCAAAGTTCTCTAATAGAATTAACCCAAAGAACCAAAATTTCATTGTGGTAAAACAACCGATTTGGTTTGTACCTGCTTCCCATATGTTTTAATAGGAATGGATGTCTAAGTCAGATCTGTATATCTAAAAGGGGGGGTGGTGTGAATTATGGATGTTTTTACACAGCATTTACCTTAATGGTCAGCTCTGAGTGTAGGCTGTACATTCTGTCGGTTGCTATGTCCCTACGAACATCAAGCATGACATTAGACAGTTTTAGCAATGCAGAATAAAAACCTAGTATCGGGGCAGACATAACTTTTAATTCAGCTTCTCATATGTAGCAGGAAATACAGAGAATTGAACAATAATACTGAAAATTTCAGGGATGTTTCTTAGCAACCATGTTTCTCTGAAGTGACCTTCCTGCCTCTCAATTGAAACCATTCTTATTTTTGCAGATCTAGAAATATACCAGAAGCTTCTCGGCACAAGTGGGCAGGTTTCTGCTGGAGACAGGCTCCTAAGTGTTAGGTGTCATTACAGCTAATTTGCATTCCAGTCTTCCACTCTTATCTTCTAGTTGTTTGATATCTTCAAAGTTTTAAGTATTGGCCATATTGAAAAGTCTGTTTCAGACTCTAATTACACGTTTTGAATGCCAAACACAAATTTTTAGATGAAAAGAATATGGTATTTTCATAGGAATTTCCTGATTACTGCGTCAAATCAATGCCAAACAGCAGCTTTCATTTTAAACAAACAAACAAAAAAATCACAAAACCAAAAAGCAAAGTCACCTAGTTTCTCATGATACTGTAGTTCCATGACTGATTTAGAGGCATTACCACAACAGAAGTAAGTCCTGTTTTCTGCGAGCTGCTCCTGTTTTCCGTGTGCCAGTACACATGCATTGAATCATGGAAGAGTTGAGACTGGGAAGAACCTGTGGATGTCTCTAGTCCAGCCTCCTGTTTAAAGCATGTTCAGGTTCAAAGTGAGAGCAAGTTGCCCGGGGCTTGTCGAGGCACATTTTGAGATGCTTCAGGAACGGAGGTTCCATAGCGCCTCTGGGCAATGTGTCCCAGTGCTAACCAACTGCTGCTATCTACCTTGTCAGTCCCCAGTCTGTACCTGTACAAGTGTTTGGGCTTGTTCCATCACGAGTGCAGAGCTCTGCATGTGTAGTTGCTGAATTTCATGAGGTACCTGCTGGCCTGTTCCTCTAGCTCAGCCAAGGTCTTTTCTGAATGGCAGCCCTATCCTCGAGCTACCAACTGGTCCCCTCAATATACTATTATCTGCTAACTTACAGAGGCTGCACATGTGTGCAATGAACCTGAATAAGTGATGTGAATTATTAGAGGGATTCTTTTTTTTTTCTTTTTTTAAACAAAAAAAAACCAAACAAAAAAACCCAAACAAACAAAAACAAAAAAACCCCACCAAACCTAAATGTTTCTAATCTTGGCCAGTCTACCATACAGCTGTAAGAACATTTCTGAAGGCACAGGGCATGGAGTAGTCAGAAATGGATGTCAGAAGCAGGGAAGGTTGAGATCATTTCTTCTGGGGGCAGTGCTTTATGGAATCCTACTGTCAGATCGATCCATTTTTGTTTGGCTTGGTATCTACAGTACTTCCTTCTTTGCATATTAGTCTCTGAAAGCAGGTGGTTTTTAACAGTGTTCGCAGAAAACATTTTGGACGCTTCCTTTGTTAGAAGTAGTTAGTGCGAATTCATTTCTTGTACCAGCCTAATTCGGAGACAAACTGCTTTGTCATTGTGATTAAGGGCACATGGTTGAAATTACAGGAAAAAATGATACAGGTGTGGAGTTGCCTAAAAGTAAACAGAATTGCAATAGATCTCTCCTTAACTAGAGTAGAATATCATTATGCTTTTTTATCTAATGTTGTCACTTAAATTGGAATGTATTATTTGCAAGTGATCCATCTTTTTGTGACCATTTTGTTTCTCATCAGGAGAATTGGATCCAGAAAGAATGGGCTCAGGTATTCAGTATGGAGATGCTGCCCTGAGACAGCTGAGATCACCACGTAGAGCACAAGCACAAAGTGCTCAAGAATGTGGGTGTTAAAGAAACAAAACACAAAATCCCAAATACTCACTTTAGATACAGAAGGTAAGGTTACAAAAATCTCAGGGTGTTGGGTAAATTGCCATATTTCATAAACGTGCTGTATCGAGTGCTTGGCTTTTTCACAGTTAGCCTGTAAAGTAACATAGAATATAGCGAAATAATGCACAGTAGAATGAATTTTTTTTTTATACTTTGATTTTTCTTCTACCATCTGCCCACTAAAGCAAGACTAAAGCTCTTACTGAAGTATTTATAGATCTTTGCTTACTCTGAGTAATGCTGTGGAAAACATTGAAAAATTCTGTATTCCTGAAATGCATTATTGCCCTAATAGTTACCTAATGCACTGTAGAGAAGGTGAATAATTTCTGTTGTATCGTGGACAAATGTATCGTGGACAAATATTACTAGAAATGAGAATTCACAAAGTGTATGGTGCAGTACCATGTCCAAAGCTATTATATAGTCTTTTCTGAAAATACGAAATTTAAAGACTGAGACTTGAACGTTAAAGATAATACTGGATTTCAAACTTCCACTTTTTTTTTCCCACCTAAAACCAGCCCAAAATGGTTCTGATTCCTGTCTGCTATGAGCAGAAATGTCAACAAGAGAATAGTCGTATTTGCTGCTTAAGCAGTGTTGTCATCTAAAATAGCTCTTCTAGGGCTGTTGCAGCCTATGGAACAGGTGTGCAGTCTTTTAAAAGTCTTCCAGAGACATTGTTCAGAGGAAGTGAGGAACAGATTTTTCCCTTTAGCAGTAGTAGGGGGAGAGACCTAAAAGTCACATAACTTACTCCCAAGAACAGCTTGGTGGTTAGTCTTTCTTATAAACAGTTGTCCTTAAGACACCTCTCAATATTCATGGATATACATGGAGTCATGCAAGCCACTCCTTGCAGTAAGTAAGTGGCTGTTAGGACAGTCCTTTCTCCCTCACTCAATGAGGGTAATTAAGGAATTGCTGCGTAGTTATTTATTCTGATATCATTAATCCTTATTTCTCTAATACAAGGACGGCGATACCAAATTAAACAAGTACTGCAGGCATAGTTACTGCATCATTTTTACTGTATTCATTTTTCATCAGTTTGAGCAGTGCACACCAACAGAACAGAACATTAAATAAGGCAGCATGTAATTCTACATTTTCCTATTTTGTTCTATATTCCAGGAGCTTAGCTCCCAATTAGAGCTCAGAATTTTAAATAATGGATAGGAATCCTTGAACTGCTTTTCTCCCTTACTTTCCTCCTGTAAAATATCATCCTTCAACTAAGAGACTGCTGGAAAAGGGCATTAATTTAGTCCAGCTTCGGTACACCTTTACAGGAGTGAATAGTTATTGATCTTATTTCAGGAGTTGAGTTTTCAGATTGATTGGATGTAGATAATTGATGGAGTTCTTGTGTATTTTACAGCTGTCCTTGCAAATGGTGTTTGAAGAAACAGAAAAGCTTGAAGGCTATGCAGTTTTTAAAAACATCTTTCCACAATCTACAAACAGAGCAGACCACTGCTGACAGAAAGGTGTACCCTGTGGTGGTGGGCAGGAATGTTCACGTGACACAAAAGTCTGCAAAGCGAACTTGATAATTCGGTGAACAATATTAAGATTTATACCTGTATGTAAGTGTTTTCGATTACCTATTTTTGTTTTTTCACCTCTTGTTTAAAGCATTGCTCTATACTGTAAATAATGTAACAGTAAATTTACAAAGCATGGTATACTTATGTATGCTGATAGAATGTTGCACTACAAGCAGTTTAATATTTTATTTTTTTATCATATAAACAAATTTAACTGAGTTAGGCTTTGTCATGTTTGTTTGTTGCACAATAGTTTATATTTATGACCTGAATTATAAAACCACTGGCACTGTCAGTGAGGGGTTATTTTATTTTTTCCTACATAGTTTGCCACATTCTAACAAGCTGTTGACATGACTGCTTCTCAACATATGGTTAGGACCCATACTTACGTTTACTAGTATGTCAAGTTGGAAAAGTAATTTTTATTGATGTTCACATATCCTATTTTATCACAGTTCTTAAATAACTTCTGAAGCTCTTTTATCAAACTTTAAAAGTTTAGAAAAAATACTTTTAAGTCTCTCAAATGGCTGTTGACTGACTTGGATTTTTTTTTTTCTTGGTCCTGATGTTTTGTATAGCACTGGCATCATGAACGTGGAATGTATATGTGAACGGAACTGTGCATCCTCTGTGTGTGTTGTAATTCTAGGGCAGGGGCATAGGTTTATGGAGGATTATCACAGTAGGAGGTCTCCTAACTGCTCATCACAAACAAAGCAATCAGCTGAGGAAATATGATCTCTGTCGAAGCATACCTGGTGAGGTACAAACCGAGCCCAAATGGGTTCTTCTAAGTATCCTGAATGTATGAAATTTAAAATACTAATTTCTTTTTCTTAAACATTCATAAAGTACAATTAAGAACTTGAATCTTAAAATTAGACTTTAAAATTGGGAACTTAACAGTCTGTCTTGCTGGAGCTCTACCTTTGGACTTTATGTGAGTGCACTGTATATAATGCTGTCCACATCATCCCCAGGAGACTTGTATGGTGGAAGGAAAACAACAAGCATCCTACTTATGTAGTTCTGTCTTCCTGTGAAACTCGTCAAGGGGAATTTCAGCCTTGGTACTGAT
>NW_009217190.1:0-18253 GCF_000690835.1 Fulmarus glacialis | reverse complement strand
CCCCCCCGTGTTAAAACACACAATTCAGACTTTCTTTCCTGCACTCTTTTTATTGTGGGGAAGAGGCATGAGGCAAGAGATTAGGAATCCTGTCCTCATTCCTCAACTGGAGACAGAAGAGGAAGAGATTTGCAGAGGGTCCAAGAGGGAGGACCGAACCACAAGTATTGCATATCATTTTTACAGTGCCATGACACCTGATCAGGTAAGAGACCTGTGGCTTTTGTTTTGTCAGATAAGGAGCTGCAGAGCTAAGCTAGTGTTTCTGGAGGTAGCTGAATTCAACCAATTGAGGGGGGCAATTTCACTTGCACTGATGGATTGCTAGTGACATTTTTACTTAGTTACGTGTGTAACTAGAAATGGGATGTCTGCTTGGAAGTACAAATTAACACAAAATAATTAGTTTGATCAGAAGCCGGTATTGAAATTCCAAGGTCATACATGCTTTATTATTTTCTATATATGAATCTTTTCTATTTAAGGGTCACTTGTCAAATGCATGGTTAAAAACTAAACCAGAAAACTGAAATGATGCTGTAATTTAGAGGGCAGTTAAAGCACAAGAGCAAAGCAAGAATGCTACTCAGAGGTATACCATCTTTCATGGAATTGGAATTGTGTTTAAAACTATTCCCTTCTCCCTGACATTTTTGGTTCAAACGGATGCTTATCTGAAAATTACACACCTTAGGTCATCTCTGAATTAAAAGGAATTAAGTTTGCTTTGTACTTGAAAAGTCTAGGTTTAGTTTTAAAAAGGCTGGTGGGTCCAAAGACTTCCACGTTATATCTCTCTCCATGTATCTTGTTATATTTAGGATTGGATTTGTTACATAACTGATAACAATTAATCCCAAGGAATATTCTCTTCTGGTAAGAGTGTATTTTTGAAGCAGCTTAACTGTGCATTTGCCATCAAAGAACACCAAAGAAACTTACCTCTCTTAATCTTCACTCTATTTTGGCTTCCACTACTTGGAACTGGAAGTAATTACCAAAAGCAAGTCCTGGGAGGTAAATGTTGAATGTAGTTGTCTCCTCTGCCAGTCCAAATGGTGTATTAGTAACTGATAGGTGTTGTGTTTCTGCCAGAGTTGGGAGGGCACGGTGTTGGTTCTGAACCCCAAACCAGTTATCCCCAAACCAGTTATGGAATGCTGGGAAAAGATGAGATTTGGGGGAGTCTGTTCCCCCCCCTTACCACAGTCTAATCAGGTTTCTTGGTACACTGACAAAAGTGAAAGCTGAGCACTTATTTATCAGCTGGGACATAGCACAAGTAAAGCTAAAGGTCTCTCTCCTGTCACTGTTACAGTGGTTGAAGTGGCATTAGCTGTTGATCAAAACTACTTTCCGTTATTACAATAGCAGTTGAAAGGAGTAGGGGACTGTTATCAATTCTGATGCTTTTAAATAGAAATTTTAGGGGATTTGGCAGGGATTTTCTTATACTTCTTCCCATCCTTTTCGCTTTACACACAAGACTGGCCTCGTTTGTATACTTGGTTCTTATGATCATTTTGGTCAAGTGTCTGGTTAAGAAGCAGTAAGCAGGGTTTTATTCTTTCTGTAACCGCCTGTCTTAAGGTGTACCCTTCCTACCTGGAAGGAAAGAATAGTGTCATAATGAGTTTTGACATATTTTTACCATTTTTTTTAAATGTATACTTACTGTATACATATTAACCAGGTTAATGTGCATGTTTTATAGTATCACAACTTTTTATGCTTCATCTTGCATTTTAAAAGAAAACCTTCTAAAATGGCAACTCCTGAGGGAAATACTGTTAGAAGCAGTAGCTCTCACCAGTGCAAGCTATATTGTTTACTATTTCTCCTCTGAGGGTTTTCTATTTCTGAAAATAAACATCATGTCAATAACAGCCCTAGAGTAGCTTTTAAGCTTTAGCATTATAGTTCACACAGCAAACCAAATGTAGCTCACCTAAACAGTAAGTGATAAATAGGTTAAATTATGTATGTTTTCAGTGTAAAATTCTTACTTTACCAAAGCAAACTGGCTTGGAGTTTTACATGAAATAATGCTGAGTACCTATATACTAGGATTTATTGGATGTGGAGCTTTAGCTGATCAGACCTTTAAAAGATTTAAATGTCTCACTAAAGCCAATGTCTTGCCTTTTAATGAGTCTGTTGGCCTACACTATTTCAACTTAATGCTTGTATCTAGCACCAAATAAAGAATCTTTCTTGATTTTCTAGGTGTCTTACAGCAAATTCTATTTACTTGAACAAGTTTTGCCTGTTAAGTGAAGTCCGTAACATGACAAGCCTTCTGCTAAATTCATTGCATAGGCAGTGTGTGGCTGGGAAAGCAGCAGCAGCTGCTAAAAGAGCTGGAGTGCTTCAGCTTATTTCCCAGGAGCAGGGCCCTCATTGCACTCTCTGGTAGGAGCTTTGCCCGTGGCATGGGAGGGCCCCAACCCTGCGACACTGCTGCCGCCACCCCCTGTTAGAGAGGAACAATACATCACTTCCCTCCTGTGTGCCCTTGAGAGGTAATGGCTGCAAAGGTGCACGCACTTACTTTCCTTGTGTCTCTCTGAGATGGATCTGTCTAGATCTCCCAGAGAATGTGGCTTCAGAAGTTAATGCTTTAAAAACCTAAAGCAAGGGGAAAATACAGTATGTGTTTGCAGTTACTTACTTCTCCAGACTATTAGGCAATTCGCAGTTGACCCATCTCTTATCTGTTCTTTGTATTCAACTAGGTACCTTATGGCTCAAAAGTACACAGCTTCCGTAAGTCCTTAAAAGATAAATGCTATAAAAACACCCATAACTCTATGCAACTCACTCATTTGCATTATATTCTATATGGTAAAAGAATTAAACACTATAAAAATCTCAAGAAATACACTGTAAATCTACAGAGAGTAAAAATACCAGGTAGCTTTGTTTCCTTCAGTTACTGTAGAACCAGCAGCATACAGAACTTCAGTGTAGTTAATAGCTTAACTTTTCCTTTTGCAAGATTATATTTGTATTATGCTTGTTCTTAGTGATGCAGCTTCCTGGTTTTTTTCCTATGTTACCCTCTTTTTCCAAAGTTCTAAATTAAGATTCCCAAAGGCTTCAGCATGCATAGCACTTCAGATAGCTATTATATTTTAGGCTCTCTTTTTTCCTTGCTAGTGGTAGAAAAAGCCAGTCAGATTAGGAAAGTTAAAGGAGGAACATAGGAAACAAGCTCAGCTCTTAGCTGGATTTGTAACTGTAATCTATCCTTTTACCCAATGCCAGTCATTACAGAAGCCTGTCACTTACTTTCCAGAAGAGAATATATGAGACAAGCAGAAGCCACAGTTTGCATGCAGAGACTAAAGCACCCTCTAACAGAAAACCTGAGACCCCAAAAAACACAGTACAAGCAGTCAAGGCACTTTGTGTCACTCATTTTATTCCCATATACAAGTTGACACTACACTATTAAATATAGACAATACAGAAGCATTAAAAACAAACACTGTTTAAAAACTTTAAAAAACACATATTGCTTCAAGCTTAGATGGTATTTCCCTATAGTTTTTAAAGTGAATTCAGTGCTAACAATAGCTGAGGCAGCTTCCCATTCAACTGCACCCCTATTTTTATAGGGGCTACTGTCAAGGTGTTGAGTCAGGCTCCATATATGGCTTTGCTGCTGAGTGCATTAACAGAGCTGGAAAATAAACTGGAACATCCAGGCCCTCAGATTGCTAGCTTTTGGTCCCTATCACAGTAAAAAAAAAAGTCCGAGAGGCCTTTTAATTCAGTGGCACTGCATTATACCATTAAAAAAAAAAAAAACACCACAGAACAGGTACACTTCCCTACATGTTAAAAATGTGATTAAAATGTGCATTTGCTATGTGAATAAAATTCTTTCTTACTAAAAATTCAGGTCTGTCCCTCAGTTTTGTTAAGTTTGGCTCTAAGTTTAGCTATCACCTTGACTAGCTCAGCTTCCAGTGAAAAAGTCTATAATTTGTAGTTGCAAAGATGTGACAGCAGTGACTGAACAGACATGCTACTGTATTTTACAGGGACATTCTTATGCAGTTTTCATTGTAACATTTTACATTGTAAACACTAGTCTTCACAACACTATAGGTTAAATTGCAGCATTACACATTGTAAGAGTCTCATTTCATTTAGCTAAGTACTTTCAGAAACAAAAAGGAGCAAACAGTTATTTTAATGAAGACTTTGGACAACTGAGTATTTACTGTGTTCTTACAAAGTTCTACTTCTAAAACAGGAGTGAGAAGTGTTCATCACTTGGCTGAATTCAGGAGTCCATGCAAGACAAAGTTTAGAATTTCCTTAACTGACAGGGTGACATTTACTAGGTTTTCCATTTTAGTGAGTCCAATTTGATACAAAACAGCCACCTCTTGTAAGAATCTATGGAATATAGTTAAAGCTTTTACACTTGAAAAGTTCTGCTTTCCAAGTCAATTGGCTTTTCATTTGTTAACATCAAAACACTAACAGTTTTCCAGACTTCAGCCTGGCACATGCCAAATATTTTGCATATACAACTTGCAGTGATCAGAACTATACTATTTCACATAGTCTAAGCAAACCTACTAGCCTTTTTTTAGTCCAATAATGCCCAAATGCAGGAAAGCTACCTGATTTGCAGAATAATTTACCCTTCACTTCAGGCATTATATTACTTAAACCAAGATAGTACCAACATAGCACACAGGATTATTTTTAGCTACAGATCATTTGAAAAGCACAACAGTGACTTACATGACCTGATTAGTGCCACTACTGTCTTCTAGCAAATTGTTTTGGTGGGGAACAGCTCTTGACCAGACAAGGATAAGAACTAGATCATTTCCTCAATACACAGCAGCCTTGATGCTGTTGAAGGTTCTCATGCTCTGTAGAACACCTGAACAAGCCTGTTTGAGATGTACCCAGTATCCAAGGCAGAAGACATTTAAGCCTTTATCATTATTGGAAAGACCAACACCTAATGGGAGATCCATCTTATCTGAAAATGGGTACTTAAGGCAGGCACATAGTCATCTTGGCTCCTACATTCTCAGTGGGAACAGAGAACTGTAGAAGCTGTCTTTGAAAGCATGGCAAGATGAGTCTGGCTCTAGACAATCAAGGAAACTGTTTAATGTGACAAAATGCACTGTAGTTACATAAAGCCTACAAAATCTGTCAGGAACAGGCAGAGTTTTTATTGAATAAGGCTGTTAAACACTACTGAGTTAGTGCTTTGATACTGTTGTTCAAAGCTAGGGTGGATTTCTGAAGTGAAACAGCGTCAGAAGCAACTTAAGCATATTCACAGCAGCTATTTAAAGAGGAAAACAGCATAGAAGAAATTAAAAGAATCTCATGTGGAATAAAGGCATCCACTGGAATAGTTTGCCTCAGTTTTGGGCACTGTTCTAAAGTTCTAGGAAGTTCTAGCCTGTGGTTTACTTAGAAGTTGGAATACAGTAATTTTGCTATGTTTAAAACATACTTAATCGTACTTTGCATTCCCAGACTTAAAGAGTGTAAGATATTGTCCTGGTTTCAGCTGGGATAGAGTTAAATTTCTTGCTAGTGCTGTGTTTTGGATTTAGTATGAGAAGAATGTTGATAACACACTGATGTTTTCAGTTGTTGCTAAGTATCCTGCTAGTCAAGGACATTCAGCTCAACAAAAAAACAAAACAAACCAAGCATTGGGAGGGAGCACAGCCAGGACAGCTAGCCCAGCTGGCCAACAGGGTATTCCATACCATGTGATGTCATGCTCAGTATATAAATGGTAGGCATGTTCCAGGAAGTAGCGATCACTACTGGTTATCAGTCAGCATGGGTGGTGAGCAATTGCCTTGTACATCACTCATTTTGTATCATTATTATTTTTGCCTTTTCTGTTCTATTAAACTGTCTTTATCTCAACCCATGAGTTTTTCTCACTCTTACCCTTCCAATTCTCTCCCCATCCCACTGGGGGGGGGGCAGTGAGCTGGCAGCTGCATGGTATTTGGCTGCCTGCCAGGTTAAACCACAACAGATACCTAGTAGGGAGCCTGAACAAGAGTTGTCTGTATTTCACCTGCTTAAAAGGCAGGTAAAAATCAGATTATTTCATGGATTCTAGGACATCTTAGTAAGATTAAAACTGAGAGTAATGAAACCTTTACTGATGTAATGTAATTAACACTAGGAGGCAGCAGTGCTTGGTCCCTTTGCATGATTGCTGTCTTTCAATAACACTTACAATCAAACTTTTCACTAAGCACGTAACTCAGTGTTGCAGTAGTAATTCTAGAGTCCTGCCTACTCACTGAGATTGTGGAATGAAGCTACGACTAGTGCAGGTTTCTGCTGCAGAAGTGCAAGTGCACTTCCTGTGAGAAGGTGTCCAGTCTGCAAAACACAAGCTTCAAAACAGTTAAACTGAGATAACCAACATACATAACTAACACACAACACATCTGAACAAAACTCTGAAGCTCACAACTACAGCAATAATCTGCCTAAAGCTTAGTTATCAAACTGAAAAAATGGATTTACAGCAGCTTGAGGAAAAAAAACACCACTGAGGATCTCACAATCAATCACTGTCTTACTATGTAGAAGTAGGACCTACAAAGTGAGAGTGTCGAAACTCCATTATATACTCCTGTTTACTAAAGGGTACCTCTCCTCCTTCCCCTAGCCCTCAACCCCCAAAGTGAGGAGTTCTGCACCAATTTTGAGAGGCAGAAAGCTTCTCAGGACTTCATCTACAAGTTTTATCAACATGATTTTCAAGTTTAAAACCTTTAACAGTATACTTGTACAATACCACCAAATGGAATGCATATTGCACTCTGACCCCCACTGAGCATAATAGATATTCTTAAGTGTTAAAAATAGACTTCACTAGACAGGAGCCAGCCCTCTCCTTCAATAAACTGGCATTTACATGATTAAGCATAGAATAAGTGTGACCACAAGATTAATACAGTGGTACAACTTGGTAGAACAAGCAACTGCTTATTGAGCAGCAGCTATCAGATAATGATTGTCTACATCAGTTATTTGGTACAACAGGCACAGCAACACAGCAAAACAATCCTGTTGCTGTTTCTTGCCCTGACAATTAGTAGTTTATTCTAATGACCTTAGAAACAGCAATAAAAGTTAGCATCAGCAGATTCACTAATCAAACAAGGTTTTTTTGAAAGTTTCTTCATATGGACAATACTTGGTATTTGCCTGCCTAAAGCATCTATGTTTATTAGTGCTGTATACCAGATCCACTGGCTTTCCTGTTGCCTGTCTTAATATACTTATTTTGGTAGAAGTATTAAATCATGTAGTACTATAAATGCAAAGGCACCTCCATCACATCTTTAAAGTCTTTCCCCAACACCACCTGCCCATGACTTGGACTTTTAAAATAAGGGACAACAGATTATTTGTAACCAAGTTCAAAAAAATGTTTGCTTTGACTCCCTGTGTGCTAAGGTTCCCCCCTCCCACTCCCAAAACAAGTCAACTGAAGCATTAGAAAGATTCCCAAAAGGGGAATTGTTTAAAAGTTTGGGTAGCTATATCTAAAAGCCTCTTCAAATGTTATGGCTCCAACAATACACCCCACTGTGAGGTAGGTAGCCAAGATAAAAATATTTTAACAAATATTTTAACAGCTGGAAACTCCCTATAAAAACCTTGCATAAGTAGTTTGGTTCCTTGCACCAGTGTCCTGATATGCGTAACTTCTTTTGAAGATGCCTAAGAGAATCCAAATTCACCGAGCTCTTGCTGAGTAGCATCTCATATACTCTGTCATCCAAGGGTTATCTGGTGGGGAGGGCTTTATTCGCCAAGCTTTCTCTGCTTCTGCTGATCGCACTCGCCTCTGAGAAAGCTTCCTTTTCTCCACTTGTCTCCTGTTCTTTGCTCGTAGAGCAGATTCATGAATCTAAAAGACCAGAGTTAGTATTACAGCAGGAAAACAGCCTAGGAACCCCCCCAAGAAGGCTGAGGATCACTTTATATTTGTCCCAATACCCATCCCAAAGAAACAGGGTTTGCTAGCAAGATTATATTTTCTTCTTTAATTTGTACTACCAACAGAAGAGAAGCACACAAATTTTTATTAAAAAATGCCTCAAATTCTATTCTGCATTATCTTTCCCACTTCACACTATTAAAAGATTTCAAAAATCTTGAGTGTTTCTCAATCTTACTCTGACATATTGTAAAAACCTCCATTCTTCTATTTGTACCATTTTAAATTCTTAAACATTCCTCAGTATGCCCAAGCATCCCTTAAAACCTAAGGCGTAGTAAGACGAATCCCTAGATACTCCTTACTAGAGGCTGAAGAACTTTATTTTGAGAACATGCTGCAGGCACACCTATATACATTTTTATATTAATAATCATATTTTCCCCAAATTTAATATTAAGAGCCAGCTTCTATGTTTGTTTGCTTCTATCTCCAGATTTAAAACACTGTCTCCCATCTCAGTTAGGGGAAAGTAACACCTTTCAAACATTCAAGAGAAGTGACCTAGCCAGGCAGTAAGTAGTCAGTTCTCACTTAAAGAAACATCCTTAGTGACAAAGCACTACATAATTGGAAGTGTTTCAGAAGCATCCTGCCCATTCACTCCAAACTCAAGACCTGATATTAGGGGTTCTATAACTCTTTCTAGCATAAAAGCCTTAGGAAATATAAATATCTCTGCTCAAGTCAGGCATCCACCTCTATTAGGCTTCAACATAAAACACCAGTCAACTACTTCCACCACTGACCAAAGCTTACCAATCCAGTAACAGTATCCATTACCAGGAAGGGCAGCTTCTTTCAAGAGCTGCAAGGCCCTGTTCCTCATTGAGCTGTCTGGGAAGGACAAGACTATGCTTCAAACCCCTTCCAAAACAGCCCATCAGAAGTCAGCTCCATCTTACACATCAAGAGCACCACCCACCTTAATCCTCAGGTATCTTGGGTCATAGATTCAAACTCTACATTAGTAGTAAGATAAAGACAAGACACTGGCAGGGATACATTAATCATTATGTTTTACCAGCCTAGGAGAGTTACAGAAAAGAAAGAAATGGATCTGTTGTAACACTCCAACCTTAGTGTTTCTTGCTAAGCCAGGAAACAGACCCCACTACCGCAGAATTCTGGCGCTGTCCATGAATTTTATTCGTGCTATTTTGCTAATATTTACACCAACCCTGCAATCCATCAGCCATCCGATAGACCATTCTGCTGTCAGCAAAAAGTTCCCTGCTGGCAACCTGCTGAAATGAGCTGCTAGGTAGACATTTTAGCAGCAAAGCATTTGTACCTTCTCAGCGAGGCTCCTATTCCTAGGAGTGCCCCAGGAAAAGTCACTCTTTCACAGCACGAGCGCTACCCCAGTGTTTATACACCAGGTTTATTGCTAGAATTTTTTTTTTTTTAGAATTTATTGCTAGAATCTCCATGCACTCAAATAAAGGCACCCCTGAGAAGTTTTACCTAGATATTAGACATATGTCTTAACCAGGCACTAAGTAATCGTTGCCCTTTAATGAAACAGAAGCTTTTACTTACTTCATTCGCTGAAGCAGAAGCACAGACATTGTGAGTTTTCTGGCTTCCAGTATCTGTCTGTCTTTCTCCCCACCCATACAGAGCAAATGGATGCTTATTCTCCTTTGGTGCATCTGTCTTTTGAGGACTTCTGGCTGATCTTCGATCATTACGACTGGACAAGGCACTTCGACTCGGACGTCGTCCTATACGGCTGGTTTTGTCTGCTTCCTTTACAGAAGTGTGTTCTACAGTTTTTTCTTGCTCTTCCCTCTGCTGCTTTTCTTGCTCTTCCCTCTGCTGCTTTTCTTGCTCTTCTCTTTCTTTCTCTAACGAAAAAAAAAAGTTATGCTTTAAGCTCCCAATGACAACATATTAATGTCTGATTTGCACAGCCTCTCTTAATACATCATTGAAGCTGTGCTTTTTTTAGAAATGGAAGAAGTCATTACTTCCTTAGCAACAGATGTATACCTTGCTTAAATGCCTTCATTCTTTCTTTAGTGACTACAATATTTCCAAGCCCATCCCTCTGTACAGGAGCTTTCACGTACTTAAACATGCCTTTCACTAGTGAGGCTACAGATAACCAATAGCTCCAGGCAGTATTTTAAAGACCGTTTCCAGTGATCTTCTGTCTTCACTATTTCATCCTTCCATCTTTCAGACAGCAAACAGATGGACTGCTGAATGCCATGTAGATGCTGCCAGCCAGAGATGAAGTCTGATAAGAGTATGTGCAATATTAAATCCCTTGTGTTACAAGCTTCCACTGAAAGAAAAAAGTGATTAATTTTCAAGCTCCCTGATTATACATACATCTTGATTATGGTTTTCTGTTTATGGAGGAGAGGGGAGTATGAAGCAAAGCCTTGCAAAGTAATAGACATCACCCTTGCTATCTGTTCTGTGAAGTACGTTTTACATTTAAAGTACCACATGCTACAGCAATACTCTCCGAGGCTCATTTCCCCCACACATGCTTTTTAAATCTTCCGTAACAAGGGTCCAGCATTTGCCCTCCAGACATTGGGTATGTAGAGTAGAGTTTGTGAGGGAGAATTTAAAGTCTGTATCATTGTTAATTTGCAGATGTAGATCAACACTGAAGGCTGAATCAGCATTATATAAGACTTTAATAAAAACACAGGGAAACAACTGTTTCATAAGATCCAATCTTCTTGCATTATAGAGCTATGGAGGAACTAGTTTTCCTTTGTTTGTGGTGCCTCACAGCTAGCAGCTCTTGATGCTTCCTGCATACTACTTCTCATATGCAAAAGTTTGGGTCTTAGACTTCAGATGAAGGAAGCCAGTATCTGGTATAGCACTGCAATACTTTATAAATCTAAGAGAAAGGCTGGTGAGAAAGTAAGAAAGGCTATAAGTAAGCCTTACAATAAGGTTCTAAGTTGTTTTAAACAAGTCTGTTTTATAATGTCATTAAATATAGTCAAGTGAATGCCCATGGATAACAATTACTGACTGGAAAAGAATGGCCAAAGATTTTTCCCACCTTTGAGATCTGTAAGGTGTTACAAACTAGTGACAAAAGGTCTTGAACTAGATTAATATTAATCTAAACTAATATCTTCATCAATGATCTGGACAAGGGGATCGAGTGCACCCTCAAAATGTTTGCATATGACACCAAGCTGGGCAGAAGTGTTGGTCTGCTTGAGGGTAGGAAGGCTCTGCAGAGGGACCTGGACAGGCTGGATCGATGGGCTGAGGCCAACCGTATGAAGTGCAACAAGGCCAAGTGCCGGGTCCTGCACTTTGGCCACAACAACCCCATGCAGCGCTACAGGCTTGTGGAAGAGTGGCTGGAAAGCTGCCCAGAGGAAAAGGACCTGGGGGTGCTGGTCAACAGCTGGCTGAGCATGAGCCAGCAGTGTGCCCAGGTGGCCAAGAAGGCCAATGGCATCCTGTCCTGTATCAGAAATAGTGTGGCCAGCAGGAGGAGGGAGGTGATCGTGCCCCTGTACTGGGCCCTGTGATCGTGCCCCTGTACTCGGCACTGGTGAGGCCGCACCTCGAATACTGTGTTCAGTTTTGGGCCCCTCACTACAAGAGGGACATTGAGGTGCTGGAGAGTGTCCAGAGAAGGGCAACGAAGCTGGTGAAGGGTCTGGAGAGCAAGTCTTATGAGGATCGGCTGAGGGAACTGGGGTTGTTTAGCTTCAAGAAAAGGAGGCTCAGGGGAGACCTTATTGCTCTCTACAACTACCTGAAAGGAAGTTGTAGTGAGGTGGGTGTCGGTCTCTTTTCCCAAGTAAAAAGTGATAGGACAAGAGGAAACAGCCTCATATTGCACCAGGGGAGGTTTATATTGGATATTAGGAAAAATTTCTTCAGTGAAAGGGTTGTCAAGCATTGGAACAGGCTGCCCAGGGAAGTGGTTGAGTCACCATGCCTGGAGGTGGTGCTTAGGGACATGGTTTAGTGATGGACTTGGTAAGGTTAACAGTTGGACTTGATGATCTTAGAGGTCTTTTCCAACCTAAACGATTCTATGATTCTATAATGATTCTATGATTCTAATCAAATATACTGCTTATAGTACATTAGTGAAATATGACTTTGGAAAAAAGTAAATACACAGAACCCTGGTTTAGTTTTTCATCCTGCAAATCTTCAATGGTAGTGTGGACAAATTGGAGGTATATGCTAGACACTGAGCATGACCCCTAAGTGTTGTGGGCACAAGCAGACATTGTGATCTGAAGTCTCTGTGACTTTTAGGCCAACCATGCCTTTTACATAAAAAGCAACTAAAGCCTTTTATTAACCTAACAGCACAGCAGTCCACTAGTAATCGATTCTCTTCAAGTGTCTACCCTTGAGCACTAGATGCTGCCTTCTGCTAGACACACACAGTCATACATTCAAACTCTGCTGACATGAACATGCTCACTTGCAAGTTTTCTGCCACACCATCTATTTCTGGTTGTGGTAGGGACCAGGTGCAAGCTACCTCTGTTGCAAGTTTCAGCGCTTTCAGCCACCACCAGTATATACTGGTGCATACATAGGGAGTTCCTCCAGTGCTGTAGGGGGTTCATCTAGTTTAAGGCTTGCTTACAGATTGAGAGGTTGACCACAAACAAGTAGAACAAATTTTATTTAAGTGTCTTCATTAAAAGCAGAAGGGCTTGCCAATCCTTTGACACAATAGCAATCATTCTTGCTAATTGCTATGATTTAGCTAGTCAAACAAGTACATGCCCAGTCTGACACTGTTTTAATTTCATTCCTGCATCCATCCAGCTCTGACGAAATGGAAGTTACCTGCCTGGCACACTGGTTAAGCATCCAGTTGAGCATCCATTTACTCTTGCACTCACTTTGTGCCTTTTCGGTAAAGACATGAAGACTTGCCACATGCTGCAGCATTCCCATACAGCAATCCTCATACTCTCTTGCTAGCTGTTAGTCTTGCCAGCATGTTTTGTACTTGCTGCCAACCAGCACAGAGGCCCTGGTGCTGGACCCTGTTCAGGCTAGCCTATACACACATGGCTTCCATGCTGTGCAGGTTCAGCATTCAGCTACAGATGATACTGCAGTACAGCTGAGTATTTGGTTAAGAGTAGCCAGCAGTGTTAAAGTATTTGGAGCTGTATTTGTTAAGAATTCAGTTGAGTGTCCTCACAAAACAACCAAGAAGAGTAGTCAAGGCCAAAGGAGCAACACAGTGAGAACAAAAAAAAGGCCAGACAAATTTCACATATCTAAATTTTGGGTACACAAAGTTTCAGTCATTATAGCCAAGGCTGGACAAAAAGCAAGCAGCAGTGACCTCAATATGGTAAAAGACCTGCTTTGCATAGCATCCTGGGCTCTAGGACACAAGCTTCACCTCTAACAAGGCAGCTCATTCATCACAGCTGCAACAGGCAGCACAGCACTATTCCCTTGCAAAACATTATCCATGCATCTCTCTACACAGCCCACTCCTGCAAAAGGACTGGCTAGGTCCCCTTCTGTGTAAGAGGCCATTATCAGAAGGAAACACTGTTTCAACAGGGGACATATTGCTGTCAATTCTGAAACAGGAGTGCTTTTATTTTGGGAAGCTGTTCCATCTTCCTTCTCTACAAAGGAGAATGGAGAAACATGGAGTTCATGAGCAGCAGAGGTGCCATTTAGAGACTTAAAAATAGAGGAAAGTGGGGACTCTGCAATTGCATGGGTACTCTAGCTTTAAGATACTACTTCAAGGCAACAGCCATGCCTGGGGATGCTGCTCACTAGGATACAGTTCCAGCTGGTGCAGAAATGATTGAGCCAGCTTGTCCCAAAATAGCAATAAAAGCATATGGGTAAATGGCACGCAGAGTCCTGCACACAGTCTTACAGTAAATGCTGTATGCCAGAGCATACTATAGCACCTTATGAGCACCTGCTATTAGAGCAGGTATTTCAATGAATTCACTCCTACAGTGCATTTATACAGAACTCAGTTGGTGAAGGCACAAGGCAGGTATCTTTCACAGTTATTTAAGCCTCTTTTTTAAAACTATAGTTTATATCCAAGCCATTTTGTTAGGCACCCCTTTTCACAGGAAGGTAGAAAAGCAGCAGTTAATAGCAGTGAAGGAGTTAGACCCAGCTGCTCAGGGAGTCCAACCACCAGCAACACCTACCCATCTCTTTCCCATGCAGTGTGCCCACTCCAGCAGACAGAGGAAATTGAACTGACTGGCTGCAGCATTACAGGGATTAAACAGGAAAGGGAAAAAGCTAGGAACATTTAAAACTGCATCATGGATGCTAAGCACAGCACAGGAGGGGATTAAGTGCTTAGCAGGCAGAACAAGGCTGCCAGGCCCACCCAATACTGCTGTTGAAAGCTCCTGCCCAGAAGAGGTCACTTAACCCTGCTGCATTGCCCAGCTTGCAAAACGGCTCCCCTGCAGGGCTCAAGCAGGAAAAGCTCAGGTGGAGCTTCTCCCCCTCCCACAGTACCACATGCTCTACAGGGCAGACCAGAATCCCATTCCAAAGGCTCTGCTGACTTACTAGAAGTATCAAAACCTTCTGATTAGACCCACAGGTCCTAAGGATCAACACTATTATCTCTATATAGAGATGTTTGCTCCTTACAGTGCTACCTCAGCTTCAGGAGAAGCCCCTTGTGTTTAAACTGCCACAGGCAGAACTCAGAGTTTCCTGCTTTAGTACAAACACATCTCCAAACAGGGCAGGTCTCCAAGGCCTCTTGAAGGGGGCATATACTCAGTTGTGGGTATGAACTGACTACAGCTGGGTAGAAAGTAGTTGCTACAGCTGAAACATTGCAACATCATTGCTTCAAGACAGATCCTGTATAAGGCAGTATTGGAGCTACCAGCAACACAGCAGTTCAGAGTTGATTAGATTCACACAAGCTTCATCTGCAGCAGTATTCAGAAAGCAGTGACTGGCTTGGCTTGATAGCAGAGCTTGTTTCCAAGCAAAAAAAAATGGAACAACTTTGAATCACAGTACTATAAACCCCTAAACTGACACTATTGCCTTCTTCCCCCACCACAGGCTACCCCTTCCCATGTTCCTGGGCCAGCAAATACACCTGCCACATCACAGCAGACAAGATCAGGGAACAAGTTTGAAATTGGATCTTCTACTGAGTTGCACTAATCCAGATCAGTCACTTTCCAACTGCTGTGTGGCAACTGCTTTGATACCAGCTTGTCACTGTTGTCATGTAAGACCTCTGCACAAAAATGCTGAAGGCAAAATGGCAATAAGGATTGAAAGATGCCTTCATCCTGCATGCGTGTGCAGCAGTATCATTTCACAAGCAACAGGTCTGACAGCAATGCTGCTGCCAAGAACTCTTGTCTTTCACTTACCAACCCACTGGGTTCTGTTGACAGTTTCGAGGATGTGTCAACTAGACCAGTTGATTTAGGTCACAATTTTGTTGGATTATGTTTAAAGCACATCTGTGCCTGGGCATGTTCTACAGAACAGTCCCACAAGCAGTTGCTGCAAGTGAAGGGCCAGAAGGAATTAACCCAAAGTTGCCACCACGCACACCTTAGTATCACTCAGCTATAGCTTAAGCATGAGATACAGCAACAACACATTTGTTCTACACGCTACCTCAGGTGTTCACGTTGGTAGTACTTTAGACCAACACCACTAAACCTTAAAGTCAAGCTGCATAGATCAGCTTTCTCTACACACATCAGAAGCACTTACAGATGCACACAGGCTCATCTTAATGAGGGAAAGAAGCAACAGTGGCCACAAACACCATTACAAATTGGCTTTCCCTCAGATGCTAGGCAATATTAGTGCTGGTCAAACATACTCGGCCACAAGCACTGTCGATACCACTCAGCCAGAAATTAGGTTCCCCACAGAACAAAGACGAGCAGCAGTAGCCAGGTAACAACCAGGATGCTGCAGCATGTGGGTGGATGTCAGATTCAGAAGACAAAAGATGTCATCAACATGAGCACACTCAGCTACCCCCACAGCACTTCAGTGTAATTAAGTTCTTCCAGTAAAAAGCAGTTGAATAATGGAAGATTTACAGAGTGGTAATTTCTATGTTATCTCCTCTGCATGTTTTAATTAGCCAGCTGCTAAGCAAAAGAAAAATACATCCTTATAACTGTCCAATACTGAATGAGTTGCTTGCTTACATATTAGTGTACACACTAATATACAATAAATTACCACTTAATCCAGCTGCCTAAGCAGAGTTGTTTTCAGTCCTTTTGCTAAGGACTTGTAAAGCTCTTAAATACTGGCAGAATTTAGAAAAACATTTATCCTAAGCCACTTGGCAAAGAAATGCATTTTAGGTAGAGATTCTTCTCCCATTATAAGCATAAAATAGCAAGGACCTAATAGAACATTAGGTATTCCCTTACAGCAGCCATGGCAAAATTGCATCAGCTATAGAGGCACAATTGCCCAAAACCCCATAGATCAACAGGCCACTATTGCTCCACAGTCCCTTTGCCACTGGGATACAGTAAGTGAGGACACAACTATAAATGCACTGGATAGTCACACACGCCATCACTCACCACAGAAAGAGACTGCATGAGCAGCACATCCACAGCTATCAAGCTTTTATCCACTGCCAAAACTGACCCTACCAGGCCTCCAAGTAACTCCAGCCAGACCTCTTCCCAGAGAGGAGTCAGGGACAGCAGCAGGGAACAGGCCAAGGACTGAGCAAAGTGGCCTGGCCAGCAGCCTCTAGCCCTGGCAACTGCCAGTCCCATCTAGAATGTACCTACTCCACCCCGCTGGCTCAATGAGCAGAATGAAATTCTGGTCCCTACCACAACTGCCCATGTTCAAACTGCATCAGAAAAGGTGGAAGCGCCGAGTTCCAAGTGCAGCTTCAACAGCTTCCATCGAAGTCAAGCCTTTAGACTGCCCATCAGAACACATCACCTTTTCCCATGCAACCATTCCCTCCTCTTTTGCAATTCGTTAGTGCTTTTCCTCACCAAGATGCTACATACTTACTTCTTCCACACATACTCCCCAGTATAACTGGGGACCTGCTTGAGGAAAGCAAGATTAGACCCAGTAATACTTTGTTACATACTGGTTAACTGGGGTGTGTCCGCCACTGCACAGAGCTTTGGAGAGGTGGAGTGTGTTACCCCAGCAGCCAGCAGGTGTGCGCACCCTCACATGGGAGCTGGGTCCACAGGCCCACCCAGCCATGAGGACTACAGCTCACCACAAAACCCCACATCACTAGCATGCTCTGAAACACCAGGCCTCTCAAACAGATGACAGCATAGCTAAAGCTTTTGTGTAACACGGTATTCTTAATGACAGTGAATGCAGTTTGGCCTTGAATATCAGAATACAGATCATTCAGGTAAGGTGAGGCCCCAAGGGACATTTAAACAGATTAATTAGTCTCCCCACTCCAAACAAGCACATATAACCCCAGAACAACCCCCAGGCAGCATGAGGCTTAACTAAACAATTCAAGGATTTTTCCCTGCTACTGTGCAACAGATATACAGCCGATTCAAAATACATTGCAAAACACCAATCAATGGCTGCCAGATAAAGTTTTCTTTCATTACAGGTAAGAGTCAACATCCTATGGGATAAAAAAATACCAACTTTGGAAGCTTGACAGTGTTGTTACCTGTCTACATACTCTGCACAGTGAATTCTTCAGACATTATAAGGCAAGATATGCTAGAAGAGAGCAAAATACTATTAGCTCTGCACCTGCTCAAGCCTACAGAGTTGTCTGCACTCAGCCACAAACCCAAGACTAAACCCCAGGTAGCGTTAAAAAGTAAGTGTTCAGCTGAGACAGGTTATGCGTGCAGGTCCAGGAAAGCCACGGTGTTAAGTGCCGGTCACTGGCACACAGTCTAACTTGCTGCTGCCCCTGCTTTTGCCAGAGAACCTGCTTATATAATGGCAGAGATGCTCCGCTCCCATGGCAACAGTTTACATAAGTGGCTGTGACTCAGGATGAGAGTTGCCACCACTTGGCTCTTTAAAGAGACGCCTCCGATGCCGCAGCTACGGCTTCTCCGCAGGCCTAGCGAGGACCCGGTTAATGGCACTTTATTGCCTTCAGCCAGGAAGGGCACTGGGGCCCCAGCTGATGAGAGGTTTCACCCCCGAGCCCTCGCTGGCCTGGTGTTCCTACACGCCTCGTTTGGAGGGCGGGAAGCCCGGCACACCCCC
>NW_009217189.1:17218-43263 GCF_000690835.1 Fulmarus glacialis | reverse complement strand
CTAATAGTAAGCATAATCTGTAATTAAGCTGTGATTGTGGTAGACGCCACTAACACTTACTTCATAAATATTAAATTAGTTAATGATTAAGTGCTGCTAAAGTTTGTTAGTGATTAGTTAATGATTAAGTGTGGCTAAAACTGTGAGTGAACCCTAGACTGCTGCTAAACACGTATAGTCCCTAAGATATAAACCTTTAGACTTAACATGATTTTCCTTTATATGTTTCATCCATGTAGTAAGTAATAGAATGAACTTCGCCATCGAACTCTGTTAAGTCGCACCTTTATAGGTGTCTATTAAAATCACTTTCTCCTAATACCTTTGACGGTGATTCTTTAAGCGGTCTCTAAACCACTCATTAGCGACAAGCAGGCAAGAGTTATTTCGAAAAGCCTAGCTAAAACTCATGGATGCTGAAACGGGCACTCCTGCATCTTCCCTAATTCCTGCTCCTGCAGCCTCATTATCCTCCTTCCACAGTTCTGGTGGCGGCAGGTCCTTCTCTGTGCTGAGTTGTCTAGCTCACCACAAAACTTGTTACACCCCTTGTCCCAGGTTAGTGAACTGTATTAGCTTGAAAATCAGTCTGAAAAACTTCTGAGCCAGCATACAGAAAGCAGTGGATAAGCAATACCAGAAGCTGAGGGCAAGAGGGAAGAGGTGAGGATGGATGGTGAGTAACATCATCTCTTCTAAGTGGCAGTAAGCCATTACATCAGCTCAGCTGTATTGTCAAACTGTACCATGTGTCTCAACATATTTGCTTAGAGTGTACTATATGCTGCCATTTACTTAAAGACATTATTTTGCCAATCGTGCTTAATGGTTTGGACAGTTACCTTTGTAGCTCTTATTTCTGTCCCATATGAGAGACAGTAACTAATGGAAAGGTCACTCCCTAACCTGTTTTAAGCAAATTTAAATGACAACTAGAGGTGATTTAAATTAATCTGTTTTACTTTGCACTGAAATGGACAATTATTACATGGTTAATTATACAATCTCAAATGTGGCATGTTTTTTAACTTCAAATGGTTTTGTATGTAAAATTCCCCCCCATGCACCAAAAAAATGGAAAACTGAGTTTGCAGCAATGTCATGAATATAATACAAAGTCTGCTGCATTTAGTTGTAGTATTTTAGGTGTTACCTGTATTAAATATGCAAAATAGTTGTATGTTCTTTAATTATATGTAAATCAATTACATAAAATATTTGATATAGTCGCACATGAATTCCTAATCCCTTTTTATTCGTACCAGTGGAAATATGACATGTACCTTTTTTTCTTATCTTGATAGTAGCATGCTGCTCACACTCGTTTTCTCTCTCTGCTGATGTAGGTACATATCTTGGTGCTGTTTCCAGCAACTTAATGATATTTGAATTCTTAATTTTAACAGTTTCCATTTTCACCATTATTAAAGAAAAAGAAAAACATCAGTACAAGTTATGATTCTAGTCTATGCAGAATGTGTTAATTAATTGCTGCCAAAATGAATGTAATGCACACAAAAATACCTCATTATAAATACAAACTTTAAATTCTATCATTTTGAGTAAGGACAAAATCAGTGTTCCACAAGTTGCACTGTACCAGAGTGATGATTTTGTAGTCTTGACCTATTATTTTAAACTATATTATTTATGGTTAAGCTAATTTCAGTTTAAATGGTAATACACATACTAAAATTGATTCAGTACAGAATTTTGTGGTCTTTATGCTACATCTCAGAGGCTATTTAAGCACATAAAAGGTAGAGACCATGCATCAAATCATTTAAAGAGTGAAATAATTCTTTATAATTTAGTATTTAATATTATATAATAACATATTATCTTATTGCTATTAATAAAGGGGAAGGTCAGAGTTATCGATGACAAGATAAAAGGTATCATAAGGCATGAAGGGCAAAAGATGCTGGGTGGAACAAGGAAGCTTGCTAGCAGGGTAACTGATTAGTGAAAGTTGTTCATTTTCCTACATTCAACATTTCTTGGGCTCTCTCCGCCATTACTAGCATAGATTTTAATATCATTTTCATTCACGTATGTGCTTTCACTCTTTCTAGACTCGTTCTTTTTGTCTAGGATAACTTATTTTAGATACACAACAGGTTTCGTATACCACAGGTACCATATTGTACATTGTACAATAAACAGGCATCTTAGTCTTTATATCACGCATAATTATTAAATACAGAAGTCTTGGCAAATATTGTTGTGACAAATAGTTATATTTGTTTTCTTTCCTACATTATGCATATGGAACTTTAGGAAAGTCTAACCTTATAAATGAGCTTTCTGCACTCACCGGCTCAGCACAGTCTGCAGGGGTACAGTTCCTTTCGTTCCTTATGTGCGTCATTGCACCATTCTGAAGTAGCAAGTCTACCAGGGCTTCATTCTTTCCTATCACGGCCTCGTGCAGTGCTGTATTTCCTTTGGCATTAGAAAGGTTAATAGAAGCTCCGTGCTGGACAGCAAGATAAAATTGAAATTATAATGACAGAGTAGCATGAAATGGAGATAGCACATTACTATTCTGTTTTTCTCTTTTTATTTTCAATGTATGAAAGAGAACAATGCAACAGAAGCCTTGTAGCAAAAAACCCTATGCGATAGAATCGTAAGCAAGAAAACCTAACAAAAAAGTTCCATAGAAACAGCTAGCTGTACAACAGTAAAGTAATATTTATCTAATAAAAAACCATGAAGAGAAGGGATTGAAAGAAGAGAGACAACAGATACTCTTATTTTTTCCCCAACTAGTTTTGACAGAGAAATGCATAACTAAAAGTACTGACCCTGAGTACTGGATAAGCACAGATATCACGTAAGAAATACTATTCTGAACATTCTGTTTTCAGTGATCTTACCTGTAACAACAAGGCAGTAGTCTCATACTGACCATTCAAGCATGCATAAATTAAAGGAGTATTTCCATATATATCCTTTTTATTTTGTTTAGCATTGTAATCCATCAGACACTTTACCACCTAATGAAAGAAATAACAATTCTTTAATTTAAGATACCAGCTAACCATAATCATTCAGTGATTTTTTTTTTTTTTAACTTTTTTTTGAAATCTAGAATGAGAGAGAGATGGAAGAAAAAAGATGGAGAAAAGTCTCATCTTTGCGAAACAGATGATAACCACAAGCATCTCCTCCTATCATACTAATTTTCATATTTTACCACACACTTTAAAAAAAAACCTTAGGCAACTGAAAGAAAAGCCAGAAAATAAAACTCAAGGTATGTGAAAAACACACATAATCAATAACTTAATCAAAAACAAACCACCACAGCAACTATATCCTTTCCCCCTTCCCGAACTCATCAGAACACTTGGAAGAGTTCTTTATGTTGTAAATACCCCATGAGCTAACCTTCATTAACCTACAAGTTTGAGTTGTATTCTCGTTTTCTTCTTGCTTCCCTAGTGCTTTGTCTCCCCATCATCTTCACAATTCTCTCATTTTTTTTCTCCTTTTGAAGTCCTCAGTTCCTTATTCTTAAAACCCTAGTTTTCCACATTTCTGCATGTTCCCATTTGCCTGTCTGCACCTGCTTTTTCATGATCATTATTTTTCCCCTCTCGTTTACTTTCCCTCCTGTACTAATACCCTCCCCTCACTAGCTCAGGCTTCTCCTTCACTGCTTATGCTTCCCTGACTTGAAGTCAGGGATGAGGTTTTCTGCTACACTCAGAGCTCCAATGGGCTCATAATCTACTTAAATGAGTTGAAGATACAGTAAATGTTTAATGCTGCGGCTATTGAAGATACCAAGTTCATTGCATCAACAGATGTACACATAATCTCCTTGAACAGAAGGGGCAGAGAGAAAATACATAGGAAGATTCAGCTGCATAAGGTATTTTTGAAGTGTTTGATATATGACAGTAGCTATTCGCAGCACTTTCATTAAACCATTATTTTAGGTCATTTAGAAAGAAAAGGTGCCTACTGAAACTGTTTCAGTTGAAAGATCCCCTTTCTATCTGGAGATTTTAGACATTGAAATTAAAAACAGAATCGCCAAACTAATTTTCACTGTTACTGGTTTAGTCTTGTTGGTAATTTGTTGATAATTTCACAAAACAGCTTTTTGTTGGTGGTCAAGCGTTAAACAGCTTGCATTTATGAAAAGGCTCAGTTACCTGGAAGTGACCTTTCTGGCAAGCTAGATGAAGAGGAACTGCATGTTTTGCATTCTTGGCACTGATACTGGCTCCGTGTTTCAACAAGAGAGAGACAAGTTCAGAGTGTCCATGCAGTGCAGCCATATGCAATGGTGTAAAACCATCTTGGTTTGAAACATTTACTCCCAGTCCATTAGCAGAGATCCTTGCAAATTTCTGTTGAGGAAAATAAAGAACAAAACTGTATTATCAATCATGCTACTTTATGTTGCCCAAAAAGCAGCCAAATATCTACTAAGTATATACAAAACAGGTAGATGGACATTACAAGAACTTCTGCTACAGAGCCTAATTTGAGACCTTCAGGGCAAGAGTTAGTAAACCAGAGCAGCTTGGTAGTGTTTTTCAACTGAACAATGAGTTTTATTTTTCTCTTTTTTCTTCCAACATGATAGCTTCATATAGAGAAATTCCACGCAAAGTATTCATGATATTAAAAAGAGGCTAAAGCAGCACAGGTTGAGACAGAAGTAAAACTTACAGTTTTATATAGCTGTTAGACTGCTCATACATATGGAGAGTAAGTGTTAATATTATGAGTTACTTTAATTTATTCAGACTTTTTGCTCCTGGAGACAGACACTACACACCTATTTTACTGCTACATGAAGCTCGAGGTAATAAGGATAAAAACTAAAATTAATTTTATTCACGTGGAAGTAACACTGGCCCAGAGAACAGACTCCCATGGGGAGTCAAGATAAGGAAACTACCTGGAAGACAGCTTACACAGCAGTAGAAGACATTCTTTTTTACTCCTCTCGCAAACTGTGTAGGTGCCTAACATTTACAGTGGTAGACAATCTTTCATTCTGCCTATCCTCAGATGTTTGCCTACCTAATACAGCAGTTAATATTAGTTAACAAGTTCCTTCTACTTTTCATTCAGTAGGCAAGTAAATTCCACAGCAAATGCCATTCCTTCCCCTGTTATCCATAAAATGAACTTTATGGTCTCAGACTCTGGCATCTTTAGCACATGATCTCTGTACTCAGGGTACATGGACACACGTTACCAGAGAATAAAGCACAGTGTGAATGTGAAGCATTTAAGAACAGCTAGCATACTCTTAGCCTGCACAAAATAAACATAAGGTAGCGGTGAGGAATTTAGAAGAAGTTAAGTTAAGCCATTTTACATTTTCTCAGTTAAGTGATATGGATACTATTACCTCAAAGTAGCCAATACACTGAAAATTTATACTTTGGTTTATTTTGCAATGACTTATCCAGTCATGTATACCTTAAGACATAGCAATACATTTTCTTCCTGAAAGGTAAGTAATTGGTTTTCTATTTCCGAGAAGCTGGGATCATTCCTTATTTAAATTAAAAAAAAAAAAAGTGTATTGTAAAGCCTGATTCTCCTCTACAGTCCGTGATAAATAAGGGGAAAGGAAGTTTTTTTCAATTGAAAAGGAAGTCTTTGCAATTATATTTAATCTCTGAAGAGGTTTTAGATATAGCTTGTATGGAAGATGTCATGCAATTAAAAAAAGACATTATCAGCATCACATTGATTACAGGATTAGCCGGTATTCCTTGCTAAACTGATTACTAACAGATAAGTAGATACTCTGTGACAGTTAGCAATGTAAATTATAAAAGAGAACCAGGAGAAACTGAGCCTTAGAAAAAGATTTTTCCCATTTATTCAAAGTTGTTCAAACCTTAATGACAACAGTCCACATATTCTAAAAGCAAACTGCAAAGTTTTTTCACTCCATTAGATAGTGAGCAAGTCTTTGAACACTGTTCCTGTATCCAAAATTTTTTACAGTTCAATTAAAAGGAGGACAATTTCATGATATCAGATGAGCTCTGTTAGATCTGTATATACTTAATTGCTTTTTAGACAGAGATACAGAGGTGTTGGGCAACATGAATGCTACTTCCCTAGAGCTAAAAGTTACATTACAAGAATATAAATTATTCTCTTTACAGAATGAATACTCCAACCTTTTGTGCTGGCCCACATTTTGAGCACTGGCATAATGGATGGCAGAATTCTGGTTTTGATGTACTGACTGTGTCGTCCTCATCTTCTAAGTCTTCTTCCATCCATTCCAAGAGATAACGTACCTGGCATAAAAAGCAAGACCTCCTTTATAGAATCCAAAGGTTCCATGTCCTAATAAATTTGCATGTCGACAAGTAAGATTTCACAAACATACACTTGTGAGTATCTCAGGAGACGATACAGCTACCTCCTGGCATCAGCTGCCCACAGGCCAAATTAAAAAATCAAATGTTATTGTTGACAAAGCAGCTAGAAAGTTCACCAATTATAGCAGTGAAGTAAATTATAAATGACTTCCTGCTGCCTAATCAAGACTTCAGCATTCACCTATTCTCAAACTCTCCAAATCCTTTTAGCTCAGATGATTTGTGCCAGCTCATATCAATGTGAATTTTGTTTGGTTTGCTTTAACAAACATAAGAAGTGACAAGGATGACAACATTTAACCGATATCCAAAACTGTGCAGGGGCACTGACTTTTCTTAGGTCTGCCATTTCCCAGGAGCCTGATAGTTTCACTTTTTCCTCCATGTACAATGCCTCATTTTTGAGGAAGAGAGAGGCCCTTCAATGAAGATAGTCTTAGGACTCAGAGCATTCATGTGCAATATGCAAACAGTGATGCTTACTGCAGGTTAATTTTACATTAAATTTTATGCAACAAAAAAAACCTGCTACGAAATACATTTTTACCTTGAAATTCATTAATCCACTGTAAACTAAAGACATCTTAGAATTAGCTGTATTAAGTCTCCATTATTATGCCATCTGGCAATGTTAAGCCTGACATCTATCCAGTGTATCATTCTGAGTTTGTGTTATGCTCAATGAGACAAGTCTTTCAGAAACTCAAGACAGAAGTGGGAATTAAATTGATGTCATAATGCAAGGGACAATACATTAACAGTCACCTTTTTCTAGGTGCGTGAAAAGGGCTAACATCACAGCACTCAAAAACCAAGACAGAAGGAAGATCAGGGCACTTGTGTGTGGAGGCTAGATCTCTCGGAGCTCCTGCAGGTCTTCTGGGACTTCCCACCCACACCAAGTTACAGGAATACATAGTGGGTATGAAGCTGTAATACATGTCATCTTGTGAAGGGGTTTCCGTTTACTCTTTTTTTTTAGCAGCTTTTAAGAGCTGTCAAAAAATGTATCATTGCCTTGTTACCATGAAAAAAATTAGCCCTTTCAGGGAGCAAAATCGAGGAACCACTTCCGGCTGAAACTGAGATAGAAGCATCTTTGCTGGATTTGTGGGTTGGATTTGATGCCACAGAACTGGACCAATCCAAGAGCTCTACAGGGGCTAGTCAAGAAGAGAATGGGGAGAAAAGAATTTCCTACGGGTTCCTCCCATATATTTACTCTCGCACTTGTCAGCAAGTTCTGCTTCTTACCATTAAGGTAGCTCTGGGAAACCAAACACATTAATAATCTATCCAATTAAACAGATGCAGCTAGAATAAATCCAAGGACAACCAGTAAGGGCCATATACCTGATTCTGAATGATAACGTAATTGAGACAGAAAAGGGATGTTTTTCACAGGGAATATTACTTTCCCTGCAAATACCACGTTGTTCTCTGGAGTAAAAAGAAATCTCCTCTCGAGCTTGTCTGTTTATGGAAGGCCAGATCAGTGAAGGTTTACTATTTGCTACATTTGTACATGTCTAAAATAAATATTACTGTCACTTCACGTCCCCCTTTCCCTGCAGACTGACCAAGACTCTCACAACTGACACTTTCCCCCTCTTCCATCACAACTGCTGCTCTCATCATCCAAATACGCAGCTCTCAACATACTAATACCAGTCTCACCAAAAATCTGAACTCCCATGCATACCTCTTTATAATTACAGTAATTACAGTGGAACAGCCATTTTTTTTTATTTAAAGGTTTTTTGGCCAAAAGGTTGAATGTACTTTTAAGCAGAGACACACTGAAGCATCTCAGGAAATTGTCCATAATCTCCCTTTGCCAGTTAACTTGTCATCTAAAACCTTCTTTACATTGCAGAGTAACAGACTTCTGGAATATTTAGCAGAGCACTCCAGGGCACTCCAGACTTTTAACTGCTCCACAAGATTTATTTTATACAAGAGACTTGCTTTTTTGTGGTGGATTTGCACATATGCATTCCACTGGAAGAGTCAAGACTAGCTGGGTGAAAGGAATTCCAGAAGAGTGCCTAATCCAGTATTCTACGCTGAGACAAAGTCAATTCTTCCTTAATACTGTTGACAGAAGTTTGACCAATCTCTTCTCAAACACTTTTAACAGAAGAGGTTCTGTAATCTCCCAGGTCTGTTCTAGTATTACCCCACTCTAATAATAAAAGGGGGTTTTTATTTGCTTGTTTTTTAAATCTAAGTATCTTTGTTGAAAGCTGAATGGTTCATCCATCACTAAGAAGCCATGGCGTACACCTGACCACCAAATCCAATTACTAAGAATGAAAGACCGAAAACTGATGTTAAGCAGCATCGACTACTTCTACACCATACTTTACTGACTTAGAGCTGTATAAAGGCTTTGTTCAAAGCAATACACAATGGGCTAAGACAACTCTTAACAGTCTCCACCAATAATGGAGCTATAACCATTTTCTACCAATTCAGCAACCACTAAACACGTAAAAAGTACAGTTTGAGAACCTCCCCCAAAAAAAACTGCTGCATAACTCCGAGACATATTTTGGGAATAAAGCTTAATCCTTTCTATACAGATATTCCCTCCATACTGTCCCAAAATATTTCTTTCTCACTACAGTCACAAAAAATTTACCAAGGTGGGCTAAATTTTATTTTCAAAATGTAGAATTAGTTGCCATTGAGTCAGCAAATTAAAATAACTGTCATTGATTAACATCGTTATCTCCAATCTAAAGCATACTTGCTTTTGAAGTTTGCAGGTGATGACGACAAAGGTGGTTTTCTGGCTTCCTGAACAATCACAGCATAATTTTTTTTTTTTCAAATTTTCCAGTTTCATAGCACTTTTTTTTAATGCCTCCTCTCGCAAAGCTCAATTGGCTGTCACAGCAGAAATCTACAACAGCACTAATGACCCTACTGCTGCTTCTGTTCCTATGGAGACAGACCTCAGGCTGTCAGAACAAGGTAAGAGTTTTTAAATAACCATGGTTTTTTAATAGATATGCAAGCTGTAACCTTTGCCATCCAATTGGACAATTCTCTTTATAATGAACAGTTTCATATGAACTCGAGTAATGTGGAAAGTAAAGCCACAAAAAATAAGGCGATTCTGCCATCTGAATGCATAGATTAGATTTCTATATGCTTTTCATTGCTGGTATCTGTTAAGCAGTGCTATATACTATTTTTCCAGCAAATTATAACACTATATTTAATTTTCTTTAAATATTTTCATGATGCAGTTTAGATTTTCACAAAGTCTGTGAAAAGTTAATTGTAATACATTCATCTTTACTACTTGCCAGGAAGATGGTAAATATCATCATTGTATGTATTGCTGCATCTTGAAATGACTTAAGGGCTGACCTGGAAATAATTACTAAGATTAAGTTACATGGCAAACTAGGATAATGATATTTACTTAAGAAATGAACAGTTCCTCTGTCAGTAGATAAATTAATTTGTTTCTATCATCTAACTGGAATAAACCATAAGAGAATCAAGATTAACATGGTATGTATTTTGTGACACAGATTATCTATTTTATGACGACTTTGTGATGCTTCATTAGCATCTGTAACTCCTGGTACACATCACCTAAACAAATTTTTCAGAACATGTATCCAGCAGAGAAACCCTGCATTCTTACATGGGTTCATGATTTTGTTCTGTGAACTACAAAACAATTGAGAAATGTACAGTCTTATGCATCCTTCCAAAGACAAAACTTCTACAGATTTCTGTGTCATCTTCAATTTTTCAGTAGAATGACATTGGAAGCACCTTATTGTTCAAATTTTCAGGAATAAAGGGCAATAGTAACTAAAAAAATATGTCAATACAGGTGGCAAGTATCACAAATTACAGAACATCAACTCTGAAACTGGTATTATTATAGCCATCAGCTATCTATTTCAAGTGAAATCCAAACTACAGGAAAGTTGTATGACCCTGACATAACTTCTCTGTGCTGACTGGTGTCAGCAACTAAATTTCCTCTCTGTATGAAATATTAATAAAAAGGTATCACAACAAACAAAATAGAGCCCATTTTTATTTATAGTACCTATGCACAATTATTACATGCAGTAAATACAAAATAAAGAGTAGACAATATTCAAAGCATGGGAGAACCTGGCAATTCGGGAATCAAAAAGCATTTGTGGATTTAAAAACACTGTATTACTGGAATGCTTCCTAAGTCAAAAAACCACAAACTGTAAATCCCACCATTCAATTTCCAGAACTGATGCACAGCACTGCCACTTGAGCATATGCATCAATTCACATATGGGAAAAGATATGATGTACTTCTGTGACATAGGAACAAGCAACTGGGAATAATAACGCTTTCTATTGGATTTGCTGTCAAAAATCAGGTTTACCTGAAAACTCATCTATTTTGCCTTTTTTTTTTGTTTTATGCTGACTGCATAGCGAGTCCAATATTGTGACCTCAGTATACATATCTTTTTACAGTTCTGCAATGCACCATGCTCCCCATCTAACAACGGCATTTGACAGTGCAGCTTGAGCACCTGCAAGCAAATAAATTGCTCTTTCCCACAATATTTCTTTTCAACATGCCTGCCCTGAATGTTGTTCTTCCCAAGTTCTTTGCATCTCCTACAGGTGACTATGCATACCTTTTTAAATGACAGGCCTTCACAAAGGAATTATTTAATTTAAATTTCTTTAGTGCAAGAAGTCATGGAAATGTCAAAATAATGGGCCTTAAAGCGCTGTAGGTAAAATAATCTGGGGACATGGAGTGAATATTCTTTGTAGAAAATGAGCTGAATTTTATTAATTGTTACTGAAGGAAGGTATTATCCAAAGCATTCTTCACTTAATATTATTTACAAATAACTTCCTCAATTTGAATGAGGTGAATTGGAATTCAATAATATCCAACAGCCATGCTAAGACTTACCATTTCCAGATCTCCATCAGCAACTGCTCTTAGGAGTTTTTCCACCTATGTATGAAGAAAACAATTTATTTGCTTTGTTAGTATTGTTATTAAGCTGTACACAGAAAATCCTGTGTCCTTTACTAACCTCCTAAGCTCATGCGGTAGGATTACCGAGGGCGCATTTCATATTTGTTGATAAAGTTTTAAAGGAAAACCCTTCTTCCTTTATGAAATACAAAAGCTGTGCAAGACCTGTGGCCATTTGATGATCTCTGACTTGCTTAGTTAAAGATAAACAGAACTTATCTAAATAGAGGTCACGTAGTCCACACATAAACAAAGCCATGTAAGCTGATACACACTATTATGCTGCTTCAGCAGCAGCTGACCATGCATTTCTGTTGTGAACCTAAACATTAAAAATCCCTACTCAAGGCAAATTTCTACCCTGATAAACACTAGTACTGTTTGGACTCTTGCTGAGCTACTATATGCTACCAGAAGCACAAAGGATGCCAGGTTTTATTTTGCTGTTTGAGAAACAACAGTTTAAGATGAAAAAGATGCTTTCCAATTGTTCACATCTGCAGATTACTGGTTTATTCCTATGTTAAAAAAAAAAGATTTACAGATCTAACTTGATTGTAAGTGTGAAATTTGGTTTCTTACTTAAAATCTGAAAAGACACAAATATCAAAGGGTATGCATTAGCAAAAGCCAGGTCTCTTCAACTCAGAGTTATTCTAGGGGACCAGCGTTAGGTCAATTAAGTATGCGTATGCTCAGGCCAGCTAATGCCTGAGCACGACAGCTTGGTGTAGGTATTCTCCTGTTTATGAGCTCTGCAGGTGGGAAAGAGGCACGTGGGAGGAAGAAGAGATGGAAGGTGCTCTGCAGTGCACTCATGCCATTCCCCTGATCCCTCCCGATTGCTTGTGAAAGCAGGAGAATGAGATGTACTTGTCTCCCCGCTTCTCTGATCCTCTAACATGAAGGAGTTGAGCTCTAACCTGATAGAAATGGGATAGGTGCCAGTAAAAGGGCAGGGAGTACTATCAATAGGCAACTTGTCCGGCCTCTGCAGATTGTTGAAAAATCATCTAATAAGCTTTGTGAAAATCTCTTTCAGCATTATAGCAAATTATTCTAGCACTGTGCCATCATCACCAAAGATGCTGCTGTGTAAACAAAGTTGTTTCAATATTAAGAAACATCTTGCAAGTTGAAGGTGTCAGGAAGTAACAGCTACAGTCACATTTCAATCTTTATCTAGAAATTACTATCTTGCTGACTGTGACAGCAGTGTTTGGTAATGCAAACAAGGAAGAATGAGACTAAAAGAAAGTTGTGTTTTACTGGTCTGATCTCTTTCTTCAGGGTTTTAGCAGAAGAACAGCACACATCTACAGTTAAAAGATCAAAGGCTAGATTAATCTATTTTTATCTCTTTTTAGGAAAGCTGATAAGTTTTATTTTATTTCTACCTTTCTAATACAAGGCGAAGCTCCTTGAAGTCATGCACTAGGCACTCAAGGCAGGATTCCTCTTGCCTAACTTTGAACGTCTAAAAGTTAGCTGTCTAAATCTAAGCCAGTCATTTAAACTCCCTCTCTGGTAACTACAGAACAGAATGCAGTCAACAAATGACTCGAGTGCAACTCAGGTCAAACTAAGCACGTCTGAGATTAATTCCTCTCTGGAAGTACAGATTTCTCTCCACTGACTAAGAAGGGAAAATAGATGTCTAAAGTTACGACAATTGTCTTTCAGACATCTGAAGTTAGGTGAGCCGAATCCCAATCTCTACACATATACATCTAAAATGGACTATATATACTAGGGAGATCTGTACTTGCCATAAATTTCCCCTAATCATATAGGATAATGTCACTGGAGAATGTAAAGGTCTTTTGATGATTTTCAGGAGCCAGTCTTATCACATACAAGATACTTATAACAGTAATAGCAAGTGACCCACAAGCTCTGGTAATTTCTTTCCAAAAACAACAACTCCCTTACAGTTCTAAAAACCGCCTCAGGCCCTAGCAGTGGAGAAGCATACAACATCTGTTATGCATCTTATAGATAATTTATTAAGAGTACTTAGGGCAAAATGTCTGCTACCTGCATTTCCCCATCCTTCCAGTTTGCTTTCTCACTCCTCCATGGAACAGAAGTACCTTCCTTTAAATGTAAAAATAGATGAAACAAATCTACTGCAATTCACTCGCATGCTCAGTTTTTCTGTTGCTGAACAGAAATTGTGCAAGGAGTTACTAGTTCCAACAGAGGAAGTTCCAAATTTACATGCCTGGCTCTTTTATTCTCTCTTTTCTAAGTTGTAAACAAATCACATACAAGACATACACCATGACTGGCTCATTTAAGAGAAGAGTTTAATTCACCAGCAGTATTGATTAATAAGGATCTAACTGCATCCCCTTAATCCATGGTCTAAGCCTTGAAGTCTGGAAAACTGACCTTATCAGCTTCCCATTACTTCCAGTGGCATTCCCTTCATGGAGCTCTCTCAGGATTAGGCTCTTGCCTCTTTCCTTAGTAAGAATAAGAGCAGTGAGCCCATGTGAAACTTGACAAACAAGAAATGAACTAAAGCTGGATTACAGGAGAAGGTCATTAACCGCAAGCATCTAAGGTGTAAGCCACTTGTAATCTTTTTCCCTGGTTTGAACTACAGTCTTAGCTCTTGGATGTGATAAATTTGTTCCTTTAAGGAAAAATAAACCCTCAATCTATGAGGTGAACTTTTACGTATATTAGACCTTATTTAGAGTGCTTGACTCTGTACAATCAGGGAGATACACGCCTACATTGAGGCTCTCATAGAGTAACTGATAATGAAGTGTGAAATAATATTGTCCCGTCAAACTTTACATTTTTGAGTTTCTCGAACATTTTTAGAAAACAGAAACTTTTGGCACGAGAAGAACCTTTTAATAGCAGGAAAAGGAAGAATTTGAATGTAGAAGTGATGTGGACAGAAACAACAATACTAAGGAGGTCAATTTGGAAAAAAATAGAACAGAAGGACTGGGAAAAAACAATAAGGAGAGAAGTATCAGAAGGAGTGGTGATATGACAAGTCTTAGGCGGGGACAAATGGAAAGTATGGATCTGAAGTCCCACATGAAAAAATTCAGAGGACGGCATCTTTGTTAGTATGGACAGAGCAAAATCAGCAAACACATATGTGCAAGATATTTAGTATATAGTGTGTACTTCTTCACGTTACAAAATTTTGAAAATCTTTTCTTAACATTCTAGTTTGTTAAGCTGTTTGCCAGCATACCTGTACTAGTCTCTTTTCCCTAACAGATTTTGTAAGCTAACAATGGCATTTAATTCCTGGACAGGACAGCAAGGGCCTTGGGGCACTGACTGCCATTATAATTTTAAACCTCAACAAATTCTCAAATTATGTAGTTAACTGCAGTAAATCTGAACAACTACTCCAAACATGCTTTCAATTTTTCCCCAGAAATAACCAGCAGAGCAGTTGATACCATACAAAAAGAAATGTTTAGATACTGAGATGACAAGCACCTGAGGATAACAGCATATAATTTTCCAAACCAGACAGAAGGCTATTCCTGAAGAAGCAATTTAAAACAGTGCTGCAAAATATCACTCTTCTAGCTTCTTTCACTTTGCTTATTGTCAAAACTTATACCTCATTCTTACCTCTTTATAGCTATTTTTTACTTCTTCATGCCTTATATCAGTTGATGCTGATGACAGGCTTGAGACGGATGATCCTCTGCTGAAAGTTTCTGTTGAGCGCTGAGGAGACCTAAGCGGTGACTTAAAGTTGGCAAAAAAAAAAAAAACCCATCCACAAACCAAAAAAGTTACATATCCGATTAAGCAGGCTAAACATAGGAAAAAAAAGTTTAGCAACTTGCATTGGTTGTTACCTCAGAAGCACTCTGTCCTCTTTCAAGCGTCAGATAGTTTAATTCCATCAATGATAAAATCTGCATAAAAATATTAATAAAGAGAACCAATGTAACTTCATTAAAGAGGAATGTACTGACTGAAACACAAATTAGCTGAAAACCTAATATTAGTAACAGATTTTGACTGAGCAGATTAAAAGTACCCATTTACAAGTTTATGTTCTATACCACAGACTGTATTCATGCTATTAGATTTAAAATGTGACCCTTCTCCCTTAAAGGCAAACATACATTTTCACTTTAATAGTACCAGACCACAAAATCCTATTAGCAGGTAAGCATCTACACCTCCGTGGAATTACATCAGAAAGAAATCAGGCTAGAAGATAAAAAGGAATACCTTAGAATTTAATGCACACTGTAGGGAAGTCTCTTTCATCCGGTTTTGAATTTCTGGATTTGCCCCATTTTGCAAAAGCACTTCTATGATCCCTTGATAGCCCCAACGAGCAGCTATATGGAGAGGAGTATCTCCCTTTTCATTACCAATATCTAGTCTACAGGAATGCACATCATAGTAGACTAAAGCTTTGACACACTAGAAAGGAAAGGAAAGCTATCAATAAATTATACTATTGTCTCTCAATTCATATAACATATGCAATCCTAAAAAGGTTTTTTTCATTGCTACTCATATAATCCATTGCCTAAAGGGTAGGCTTTTACGGTTCAGTGTCATTAAACAAAGAGTTAAATAACTCAACTAAATTTGCACAATACTACTATCTTTAATGTGAATGCATAATAAAAATTGCTATGAACTACTGAATAAAGTCCTAATTTACAGTGTTAAACAGTTAGCCTCCAAATCTTTTTTATTTACTTTTTAAAATATGTAAGTTTAGTGCAAATTCGCATCACAGTTTAATTCCATTCCATTAGAATGTCCATTTAGTTTGTTACAAAACAATTACTTACATCCTCATGACCATAAGTGCAGGCTAAATGAAGTGGAGTATTTCCATTATTGTCCTGAACATCAGTACTTGCTTTATAGTGCAACAAGAGAAGCTTAAAAGAAAAATAGAAGTAGACACTTAAGTAACTAAAAAATTAATGGGGACACAGTTGTTACTCTGCAGATTCCTTTAGGTTTCTAGCATGATGAAGCACTTCATGAAAAACTAGCTATGTCTCTCCTGTTTCAGACACTACCCTCTTGGCATTACAGTACTGGTTTTGCCCTACCCTAAGAACCAAATAAAAGCTGCTTTGTACATATTCAGAGTTGTCATTGAAAAAATGAATCATCTACTGCAGCAAACACTGCAATACATATATAGATAATTTATCCCGTATTTTAAAAGCCTATGTAAGTGAAGACACAGCTTAATTTCAACACCACTAACTGAATAATGTCACATATATAAAACTTAAGTACACAATAATTAACATAGTTACACAGTCTATCCGAAACACAATGCGAAGTCATTTAATTCATTCCAATGACTGCAATGGTTCTTCTGTCTTAATCAAGAGCAGAGGTGTTAGCAGGCTCTCCATTTGTACTATGTATTAGACATTTCTATTAATAAAATGAATGAATTATCAGGCATGCATAGCTGTCAATTGCTTGGTTATTACAAATGGCTGAAAACCTTGCAGTATAGGAAAAAATAAGGTATCATGCAAACTACAATGATAAAAGATCCTCAATTCTGACAGTGTACAGAGTTCCGGTAAAAGCTTCTCAGAAGACCTAAACGACAATAACACTAGAACAGCTTAGTAAGAGTCATATATTTATTATTTAGGTTAAGTGTTTCTTTTTATTTCTAATTAAGCCTTTTGGTGCTTACTGTAACATTTTGATATCCCTTCTGACAGGCAAGGTGAAGTGGAGTTGAACCATGGTAATCTGTAGCATTGACAATGGCTCCTTTGGCTACTAGTAAATCCACTAATGATGTTTGCCCTTGAAAAATATGCAGACATAGAAGAAAGAAGTAAACTTTGCACAAGAACATTGCTACTTTTCAAATTCAAACATGAACTATAAACCCAGATACCCTGCATTTCTGCATACTGTGTTTCTATATACTGTATATTCACTTCCTTGGTATTTGGGTTTTTTGTTGCAGATTACTCAAGGTCAAAGCTCCATAAAAGAACCTCCAGCTAAAAGCAAGCTATGCTTGTATCTTACGAGTAAGAGAAGAATAGAAAATAAAGCCATGTTACACAAAGCACTCTCCTATTGGGATTCAAGATAATAATAAAAAAAAGAAATTATTTATAAAAAAAACCTCACTAAGAAAATTAATACATCTTCTAACAAATGTAAGATCAACGGCACAATGAACATTACAAGACAGGAGATGGTACAGACCTACCATGCATAGCCAGCTGCAGGAGAGAGAAAGGATTAATTTCTCAATCTGCCAGTTCTTTAAAACAAGACTGGTTTCTGATGACACATTTTTACTTTTTTTCACAGCTGAAGAAAGAACTACTGTGGTAACCACTGAGGCAAAAGTAAACAGCCAGCAAACAAACAAACAAACAATAACTTAGCCATACGAAACTGAGCTTAAAAGAATATACAATAACTGCAGTCTGTGCCAAGATACCAATTTCCATAGCAAATAAGCAGAAAACAATTTAATGCAAAATTCACTCTTTAACGCAAGGTTGGAAAACATGCTAACATAAAGATAAGGAACATAAGGAGTAGAAAACACCACTGAAGAAAAGCAACAATACTCACCACAAATAGCAGCTATATGAAGTGGTGTATATCCCCGGTCATCTCGGGAAAATGGAGTGATAATGGAAGGATCATTCAGTTTCCTTTAAAACACAATGGTTTAAAAGCAGCTCAGTTACCTGTGCAGCAGTGGTAAGGAGCAGATAAAAAGAAAAATTGCCAAGGCTGACAAAAAAACGATTTTGGAACTTTTTATGCTTTATTCTTTCACATTGACAAATTATTCTATACAGTTTTATATTTTGTTAAGAGATGTGGTTTTGTCCAAGATGTGTAAGTTAGGTTCAAGAGAAGAAACATTTCACCCCACATTTACCAAAGCACATACAGCCTCCATCACAAAACTGGCTGCTTCCAAGGCATTCAGTATTCTCCTAATATTTCTTCTGGTTTTTCAAACCACATGAACGTACGCTCTCTACTACATCCCGAAGTGCTACCAACTTCTTCTATAACCAAAAGCAGCATACTTTCTAAAGAAAATCTTAGACGAAGACTTTTACATAGCTTTTTGTGTATTTGTGGAGATGAAAGTGCTTACCCAGAAACTAGCTTCTCACATTTGTCACAGTAACAGAGCGGATGACACATTTTCTGTACAGTGTCCTTGTCACTGTCACCTTGACTTAGTAATCGCTCCACTTCCTCCTGATTACCTGAAGCAATATGCTACAAAAAGCCAAGAGAAGAAAGAGAATGAGGAACCAATATAAAAAGCCTCCTTTTAAGGAAAAAAAAAAACAAAACACAACACGCAAAAAATAGAATAATTTACTGAAGCATGAAACGAAAGGAACCGATTATAAAAGACATGTATTCAAGCATTAGAAAGCAGAAATGAACAATGTCACAGCACAAAACCCTCTAATGGGCATTTAGTATTAAAAAGAATCTGTTCTTGGCTTACTTCACTTTCTATAAAAAATTTTAAAATTCCTATTGTTCTCTTTAGACTCAGTCACGAAATTGAGCTCCCTCTGTGCAAAAACATTTCTATAAAATTACTAATTCTCTAGCCATAAGCTGTGAACACATATAATTAGAAGCTCTGCTTTGTGTCCTTGTATAGGCAAAATTCTTTTAGAATGACAATATGAGATTAACATATAATATGAAGTAGCTGTCAGGTGACCACATTTAAATTATTTCAGAAAACTCTTTCAATTTCAAGCACTAAAAGCTGAGACAACCAGATAGTAATATCACATCTGTGCATTAAATGGGCCAATCAATACCAACAGCAGTAGCATTTAATACTCATTTGCTTCCATATTTCTTATACCATGTGCTGAAATCCGTAAGATTATATTAACTTGGTAACATTTTGGCACAGAAATGCACTAGATTCAAAACACACTTTTAGCATCTACTAAAACACATTTCACAGTACTAATGTAATTAACACTGCACTACATTTCAGAAAATCGCATAAAGGAAGAGATACAAACGTGCGGTAGGTAAATTCATAAGTATTATGCTATAAAAGTTATAACCTTAAATAAGTAGTCTATTGGAGTAGCAGTCATCTGAGACAACAAGTTCATCCTTTGTCTTAAAAGCAACTTGTCACACAGCCTCTCAGATTCCTGGAAATGAAATATATAGATGAATTATCTCATATACTCATCTACAGGCAAAAGTAAAGTACCTTAACAGTGGAATTAACTTTTAAAAATATGAAACATTGTATTTACCATTTATGAATTATCAGATGCACGTAAAACCTACATCAGTTTCACATTTAGGATTCCAAGACTTAAAAGACCGCACACCTGCTGTTCAAAGAAATAGTAAGTAGATGTTCACCAGAATATTCCTTTACTGTAATTCTCCATGAACTAATTGAACATTAATGAAATTATCGTTGTACCATCTAAAAAAAGAACACAGCAAAACTAAAAAAGACAACAAGAACTAGAAGAGGTGCAACGCAGCTTTCTTACAAGGAGAAATTAGGATTCTTCACTCTGGAAAAGATTTGACTGTGCTACAGTGGTCTATAAAAAGTCCAAAGAAAACATGCAAAGAATGAATATCTGCTATTCCTCAAAATATAAGAACTGTGATGCCCAACAAAATCATCACACATTAGGTCTGGAGAGGGAGTGGGGAGAAGAGAGAGAAGAAAAAATGTTCTCTTATTGTAGAACTCATTGCCATAGGATGTTGCAAAAATCAAAAGTATAAATGGACTCAAAAAGGCATTGACAAATTCATGTAAGACATGTCTACTAAAAAAAGGTGACCCAGATACAACTCTGACTCAAAGACTCCGCTGAACACTCTGCTACTTGCTGGAAAATAAAAGATTGTACCAGGTGAAGCATTACCCTAGCAGACTCATGCATATAATGTTTCCTACTGGTCACTTCCTGAAAATTGGAGATTGAGATAAGCAGACGTGTAGTGCAACTCTCCCATTTTCTGAGAAATCTGAAGATACGCTTCAGGATGCACTAAAGAATATATATGCTTCCAAAACCAGGTGAAAATTCTTAAGTAGAGTCAAATTTTGAAATGGCAACATTGAACCTCATGTGAAAATAAAACAACAACCTAAAGAAAACACTTTCTAAGAAAGTAGATGGAAACACTTGCACATAGTTGATTCTGATCAACCACTGCTTATGTTGGGCAGCGAATATCATTCCTTCGGATGTTATTTTTGGATAATGACTATCTCCTTAGAAATGGAAGGACTCCCAGCATCCATCAAACTGAAGACCACTGCGTTTAAGATAGACGCTTATGCATCAGATAAACTTTGATGGTTTAGGATCCAGGCTATAACTTCTGCAATTAAGTCTGTAAAGACCAGATATAAATAAGTAAAAGAAATCTGACTCTTAACATTAGTAAGTCAGCATGAAGTGTAAGAAACTAATGAACTACAAATAAACAAGATCACTTGAACACCAAAAATAGAGTTCAGATTTTCTAGAAATTCGATCACTCAAGTTTCAAAATCAACACAGATACATCTCATAAAGCTGTCTAAAAAACCCTCCATTGTATAGCAAATAAGGTAGTTAAAAACATGTTTGTGAAGTTTTGAGATAAAAGTTCAGACCTGTACTTCACAGTAGGTTGTTTGTATTTAGATACATGAACATGACAAATATTCACCAATCTTTTCAAACCTAAGTACTTTAGCTAAAGATATCCAAGTGTATCTTTTCAGAATTATAAGGCACATAACACTAGTCTCCTTGAATAGATTCTTCAGTGATCAGGAATAACTTCCCTAAGAAATATTTGATCAAAAATTTTATTAATTAGAAAAAAAAGTTAAAGCTTTACTGCCGATACAAGTTTCTGAATTCTCATCAGAATTTCTAATATGAATGCCCACAGACAGCTTTCTTCTTTCACTATGGACAATCTAAGTAACCACTAGCAAGACCTACTGTAGTTTTAGTGCTGTTCCTTCCACAGTGTATTTTACAAGAGAAATGTTCCCCAAGTGGAATAATTATTTTAAAGAGTCACTTGAGACAGCAATCCTTATGTAGAGGTATGATCTTATTTATTATATAAATCAGAAAAAAAAGAGTCAATCCCAGGTGAAACTATGTATCTTCAAAAGTGAAATACAGAATGGCAGAAGAATCAGGTATTGGTTGAAGTATTAAGCAAGTTTGGGCCTTCAAAGACAAAACTCGCTTGTATCAGCTTTACTTGCACTCCAGGAATTTAAAAAAAAAAAAAAGAGATTGCTTTGAGTGGGACTCTCAGGTATTTTAAATTTATATTGTCTAGAAAATACACATCCAAACGTTAATGATCTTTTTATCCAACACTACTCTGTATTCTAGAGAAATGAAATATTTGTACCTATGAGGGTATACCTGTAAAAAGACCTATCCCCAAAGTGACTTTCACAGATTACAACTGATGACTTGGGGAAATTATCTCTAGCCCCCCTCCACCCTAAACACTTTATGAGCCTTAGTTTGTGTTCAAGTCTTTCTTTCCTGGCTTCTCCCACCTGCAATTCCTCCATGCCAACTTCATTACCACCTACAGCTCTTTCCATACAGGAACCAAAATGCTGCCTATTCCCTACTGGCTGGCTCTAACTCCTTACTTCAACCCTCTGAACTAGAGGGTCTTGCTACACATTAGCCATGCATAGGAACATAACTAAGGTCCAACACTCATTAACTGGAATTCTAATTAATTAAGGTTGACAACTCCCAGAAAATAAAATGGAACCTTCCATGCTATCAGTTACATGCTCCTCTACTCCCCAGGACCAAAACGTCTCTGACTTGCATGACCTTGGGTGAAGGGATTTGGCAAGTGTCTGCTAAGTGCAATTTTCTTACTGACATGAGGGTGATAATATGCCCATTATCCCACAGGGTACATCAGTTCCCTGCTGAGTTTTCTTTATGTAGTTACCTTCATTAGGGATTGGACAACAGCATTACTCAGCTGCCAGAAGCTCCATCTGAAGCCAGCTATAAAATTAGTGTAGCCACATGAGGGGCTGTAATGAAGCCCCAGGGCACAGCAATGTTCCTGCTCACTTAAATCCCACAACCCCTTTCCAGGACAATCTGGAAAAGGAAACCATGGGGCATCAACATGACAGCTGCTGCTTTAAACAGAAAGTTTAATCTCCTTTACCAGCGAATAAAGGAAATATCAACTGATAAGTTCATGAAGGGAGAGCAACGCTATCAGAAGTTCCTATATCCTCACTACCCTTTTTCAATTCCTGTCAAGTGGCTATTTGCTACCTAGTTTCTTCCTCTTCCTTGTGTGCCACCTTCTCCTCCCCTTACCCTACACTAGAGAAAAGGGTGGTCTAGCTCTTTCCTTTTCAGCTGTGCTGGAGGACAAGGGGTCACCCACTTCCTTGTCTTCAAGGTTCTGCTGTTTTCCATCTCATCTCAGGGTGCTGCCTTCAAGCCACATTGACTCCTACGAAAGGCAATGTAGAAGAAAGGAGTTCCTGGTGCATGCTCACTGTACATACATCGAAGTGAGAAAGTTACAGGCTAGCACTCTAGGTCTCCCTGAGGTATGGACAGAAACACTTATTGCTTGCTCTTATACTGGTGCAGACAGTAACATAAGCAGTATGAGACTGCCCTCATTTAGACTTCTCAAATATGTAGCTCATCTTTCAAGATAGATGCCTCCCAAAGAAATAAATATAGTATTTTAACAGCAGTGACACTTAAGTTATAATCACTTGAGTGCAATCCAGTATAAAAAACTGCTATCCTTGGCTATATAAGGAGGGATAGGACCACGCATTTAATAGAAAACAGTTTTTATTCTAGACATTTAAGAGCAGTATATTCTTTTTTTCAGCTTGCTGGCATTGTTGTAGAAGACAATTCTACTTTGGTTCCAGTTCTCCATCCAGACCACCAGCACTGCTATTTGTATAGTGATTGTTAATAATAGCCAAGTGACTGCAGGAAGCAAAATTGTTTGACAGGTTGTTTTCCTTTTAATCTAATATTTTTATTTTTTTTTTTTTAAACATAGTTCAATACAGCATTACAGACAAGAAATACCACAGTCTCTTTACACAAAATGAAAGAGTGCTTTTTTTTTTTGGAGCGTACAAAAAAAACTAAGCATGACAGGTTCATGAAAAGATCCCAGAAAAGAACAAAACCAAAAACAACAACAAGCTAAAATGTTACTTTAAGTGCTTCTTCTTTAAGATTGTGCCCCAGGTTGTCCCAACCCAAACCCTGCACACTGAGCCATTATTCTGGCCCCTGCAATTAGATTCCAGTGCTTTGCAGTTGGGCACACTGAGACACATTGAATTCACTCTGGTTCCAAGTGCATTCCTTTTGATTTCCACATCAGATCAGGAAAACCTAATTTTGCAACAGTAGAAAGTTTTACAGGAGCAGTAAGACTGGATTCCTTTACTAAATAAGCTATCAAGTTCTTACATCATAGAAGTTTCTAAAGTCACATCAATATCATCCTTATTGGCCTGCAGGGATTTTACCTGATTGACAGAAGGTCTAGTTGCCCAGTACGAAATAACTCATGCATCCACAAACTTCCTGCCCCTGCTAGGTTAGAAACACTGAGAGCCAAATTTGTCCCTCAAACACCACCTTATAGTCCTGCACTCCCATTAAACTATCAACTTGGTGCAACATAATAATCTGCGCTGCAAATACATTGCATTTTTAGCACACGAAGATTTACTGAATAATTCTAAGTTACACTGCAACCTCTGCTAGTATAGCTAAGCTTTTTAAAATTACTAAAGAAAAATCTGTTCTACTCACAAGTACTGCATTGCTTTCACAACCATGACAGAAAGTACAAACAGGAGATACTAAATTTACTGAAGACTCAGCTGTTGAAGATAGTGCTGTTATTTTTCCTCTAATCATATGAAGATGCAGACTTGACATTTAACTACTTCCTCAAGGAGTATACAATGAACAACAACTATTGCTACAGGACTAGGACTTCATTGTAATCATTTAGATCATTTTAGCATTTGCTTCAGATAGTTACCTCAACTCGTATCTTTAAGTGCAGAAAAGGAACTCTTATCTTAGCTGTTTGTATCCTCTGACTGAATTTACTCTCAGTGGTACACAGTCCTACAAGCTTATCAAATACACATTTGACAGACTAAGAGTAGCTTACTGTTGATCTGTCAGAGAGGTTGCCTTGTCGTATGTATTCTATTGCAGCCTCAACTGAGGTTAGACAGTATCCCAATTCATCCTTCACTGAACTGCAAAGCCTGAAGTTCTTTATGTAACTCAAGTTGGCCATCCTGAAATAAAAAGTTAAAGCCATGAACCACTAAAAATAAGACAACACTAGCATGACATATCTTAACACTGCAATTCATCTTAGGCAATCCAGGCAGACAATAGGTGTTGGTTAAGAAAAAACTTCTAGAAAGATTGTTAGGCTAGCAATACTATGGCTGTTCTCAGCTTTGTAGATAGATCAGAACCCTACTTATCTCTTAACTATTCAATAAAGCATTATTAGATATAAGGAATATGAAGGACAGGATAAGGACAGCAGCAGGATATTGTTTCACATGCTTCAAACATGTTAATGTTTCAAGCACCATAAGCACCAGTGTAAAGTGATGGCTGCAAATTGAAGGAAAAATGCTAATCTCAGATATGGATACACCAACACTAAAATTCAGTTTGGGTACAAGTGGAAGGTTTAGATACACTTCTACTGATAGTGAGGAGAGATAAACACAATGGCATAGGCTAGCAGCAAGCAATTAAGCATTCAAATCTAGTTTCTCTATATGAAATGTATCAAACATCTAGAAGCTGCATAAAGGTTTCACAGCTCCAAACACAGACAAGGGAGGACCGGTCCCTGAAGTCTGTACTGACATGCATATTCGGTATAGAGATGGCATCCCATTACAACTTTTTTCTAGGCTGGGAATCAAAACCACAAAGACACAGCACTTAATTCAGTTACACCTGTAATACATCTTTGCTGTTTGTCCTACTAAAAATAGTTTTCTGCATTACATCAGCCCCTCTTACACTTCCAGTAAGTTATTACTAGATGTTCAGAAACATTTGCCCCTACAGCAGCATTACATATAAGACAATATGATGGAGTTCTGTATAGCCAAAATGGTTACATACCAGTTTGGGATTTCTGTTTTTACAAGTAAATACAGCAAAGCAGAAAGAAGATCATCTGCACACATGGTTTCCATGTTAACTAAAAAAAGAATTTACATCTGATGTTAGTCATGTCATGGTTCAAATCAAGAGCAATATCTATAAATGGAGTCCCGCCTCCTAAGACTAAAGGCCAGCTCTACTAGCAGAGAATGCATTGAGTAACCAAGGCAGCCCTTCAAATGTTCTCAAACTCCCTCTAAAATAGGCTACCAGGAGCCAAAAACAAATACACTTTGTGCTGTAGAAATTGCAACATTTGACTAGCATCCCCTCCTTCCTATACAGAAAGAGCCAGAGCACTAGCTCAAGATTTCTGAAATTCTTGAGGGCAAAAAACTACCCTCTAAGTTGATACACTTTTCCATAACCTAGGCATCT
>NW_009217189.1:4987-17208 GCF_000690835.1 Fulmarus glacialis | reverse complement strand
TAGGGAAAGCATAAGTTCACTGTCTACTCCATTTGCTTAGTGGAAGTATCTTCTCTCTCCAGGCTAGATAAAATAAATACCAGGTTAAGAGGTCAATGCTTTCCTATCACAGAATCATTTCTGTAATCCGTGACAGCACTTTGAATGCAGCATATAGGTTTGTTTGTCCCCCACCAACACTACATTTTGCAAAAGATGCATCTCAAGAGTATCGATTTCAAGATTATCAAGGAGGATGGACAAATAGACAAGAATGATCTAGCAGCGATCCTCAGTTTCTAAAATGGATCACCCTCAATTCTTCTGCATGAGAAAATGTCCTAGCACATGCAAGCTTCTCACGTGCTCTACCTAAAACATATATAAGCTAACCAAGTACCCCACCTCACCCCATGAGAAACAATGCTGAAGTATCTATCTTGCCTCCATTTTGCTTTGTTTAGAGACCTGCAAGGCAGACCCCAGTCTAATTGTGTTTAATTCACAAGTGCTATTCAAACAGCTGTTCATATACCAAAGTGCTTTGTGCGTACTGGTTAAGAAAAAAAATTTAAAATTAAGTTATTAATTCACTAATTACTGACCTCTTTGGCTAGGAGATTGCATAATAATTTGTACCACTTTTCGTAGACAAAGTAGCTTCTGTTGAGGGGAAGTACATTTGTTCAACTGACCCAGTTCTCGCTTTGCACGTGGTATATTAAAACTACAAAATAATTTGAAAGAAATGGTTAGCATACAGAGTTCCTGTGCAGGATGTCCAAAACCCAAGTTTTAACTTATTCAGAGCTGAATGAAGAATGGTATTAAAATATTTCCACCTCTACTGCAAGTACGCTTGCATTTCTGTACCCTGTAGATTGAGAGGGAAGCATAAGAATATAAAAGCGAAGGAGATAACGATCAATGCAAAGATTGCCCTAAAATGACACTTGCAAAGCTTTACTCTTCCATCTCAAAGCAATGAAGTATGAGAAAAACTTGCTGCTGGCTGAAGGAAGACACTTTTGGGCTGGCCTGAAACCTATTTAAGACAGGATCTCAGTGACTCCTCAAAGAGTCCACAATCATCTCTCTCACCTGAACTCAGGCTTCACTCCGATGTCTTTTTGCTGCAGGTCTTGAAGGCTCCTCGTGATTTTGTTAAAAGCAGCATCCTAATCAATAGAAAGGCAACAGTTTTTTAAAATGCATTAGATTAATGTAACTAATCTTTAGCAATCAAACAGACTTACCTCACTTGCCTCAATAGTCCCCACATATTTGAAGACTAGATCATAAATAGCATGGTGGATATACATCTGTAGAAAAAAAGAGTACTTTAGGCATAAAAGGGAGAGTTAAAAATAGCTTGCTAATTATTTTCCTTCCTTTCAGATGCTTACTTCAACTGCTTGTTTAATCAGATTCATCTGCTCTTCTTGCTTTGCAAGCATCTTCTAGAAAAGGAAATCCATACAAATAGCAAGAGAAAGTTAGAGAATTTATTACTTAAGTAACACTATGTACTATGTATTTAGTGGAGTAAGCGTTTACCAAGTGCGAATCTCTCAAAAGATGCTGGAGACATTTGGTATAAAGTGCATTGACAGAATCCTGGCAGGGGGAGAAAAGGAAAAAAAACATTCAGGTTCAGGTTAAGCTGACTTGAAACAATAAAGCACAAATAAGCAAAGAAAGAAAGTCTTCCCTGCTTAGAAGTGTGCACTATGGTAAAATTTTTAGCTAGAAAAATCGCCTTTACCCAATAGTTAAGGTGTGGTAATTCACAATTAAGAATTCTACTTTCTCCCTTCCCACCTTCCTGAACTCTAGACCACTCTGGCATAGAAAAGCTCAATAAAACAGAAGATATCCAAAGCAGTGAAGTGAATTATACTTAGTAAATTAAATATCAAGAAGCAGGATACTGACTATGTAGTGGCGGAGGCTTTTCCTTTCATGTTCTTTAAATGTTCTATAGAAAGATCCTATGTATTTATCAAATATCTCACAGTGCCTTCCCAAGAATTCTCTAACATCTTCAATATTTTTAAGAGAATAGGAGTTTGATGAAGCTGTAGACTCACCTAAAATGAAAGCCAAGAATTAACACATAGGTTTAATATGTATGCATGGTAAAGTACTTTCTGTCCCTACATACACAGCCAACTTGTGTGCAATGAAATATTAATTCAGCTTACCACACCTTTAACTGAAGGTATTAAAAGAATTTAATACATCACATTTAGAGTAGGCTCTCTTGCCTTTTATGTCAAGTATTTATTTGAATAGCTAAAACTGATTTCACATGCTTTTTTACCCTGGGGTAATTTATTCCCACATACACAACTCATAATCTGAGTGTAAATCAAGCTTGAAAGTAGAAGAAAAGCACATTACAGTATTGACTGACTGCCCATACAGGAAGTCAGTGTGCTTTAAGTGAGCTATAAAAATCCCATCTTGGATTTTTACATAACCTATTCTTTATTTAGACATGCTTTCTCTGAATGGGAGAGCAAAGTTGCTTCATGTAAACATTAAACCGAATCCACTTTCCTTCTGAATAAGACAACTGGATCCCTCACTTAAAATTCATATTGCTTTTCCAAAAATTTTTTTCTAGGCAAGTCTTTCATTTGCAATCAAAGGCAGCCAACTCATAACAGGCTTAGATCTCATTCATTTCAAATTACTTTTGAAATTACAAAGTACCTTACTTCTGAAAGACTGCTATACAACTACATTAAGTAATGGCCAAAAAAGGAACAACACAAGAATAATTTTTTAGATTTAGATCAATATTTATAGAATTTAAGCCTAATGTATGCTAGCTATTTTTTTTTGCTGAACAACTTTCATACTTCTGTCACAGTACTATTTTCACACTACCCTAGTATTACTGGACTTCGTTATCATTTGTTTCAAATATGTATTCTTATGTATTTAGGAAGACGAGATGTTTTTATTTCCTAAAAGGCATATTTTTAAGAAGCTTCTGTTCCTTTTAATTAGTAAAGACAGATTGTTATACAAATCCACAAGGAAATCCTGTTACATTCACAGCTTTAACAGTAGCCTTGCAGATAGTGTTCCAGCCTTATCAAGAGCACTTTCAGTATGAGGACAAAAAATAACACATTCAGCTTAATGAGACAGACCACCACCAAAAGAGCTGCTACATAACTATGCTATACAACCTCTAACCACTGATGAGGTGACCATGAAAGAATTTACCTCTCCAGTTTTTTGTGCAACCACCTTGCATCTCAAGACACATGTCGCATTTAAGACTAAATCCCTTTTTTAAGCAGTCAGCACTAAACTGGGCATTGCTAAAAAAATCATGCTGGATCAACTATTCCGCAGATGATTTTCAGCACATAGGGGCATAGACCCTACAGAATTAAGTTTGCCTGGCAGCAACTTAATATTTCTCTCCAGCAGCATACCAACATCCACCCCAGCAGGCTAATAAATGCCAAAAGCTTTCAACCAAGCCAACACTTTTCAGAATGAAAGAAATGTATTAAGCATATCAAACATACTAATTTGCTCACTGTGCAAACAAGACCCCCAAGTTAACACTTCAATACATACTTGAGCTTTCTGTTTTTTCCAATGGATGAGCTATGCACAATATACTAAAGCTTTCTTCTTTTTCATTGTAAAATGTTTCCTCAAAAAGAACAGGTACTGAGAGATGATAATTAAAACCAGTTCCTAAAATAATGAGGTTTCCTTGTATGAAGATCTCCTGAAACAAAATGAAAACCAGATCAAGTGTAAAAGTCCACCAGAAGAAAGTTACTCTTTGGCTTCTACATTGCAGAGTTACATTTCCAGGGAAAGAAGAGAATCTTGCAAGACAAGAAAGCCCCAGATTCAAGTGACTTCATACTCTCATGCTGTGGAGACACTGAAACAAAGACTCCTTCGGCCTACAATGGCTAGCTAAACCTTGCTTATAACTTTCTTTACAAGTCTATTACTAGAGGAGGTTTCAGACAATCTCCAAGGTCTAAGCAACTATTTGCAGATTTTAGAGCACTTTTAGCAGAAAGGAAATTGAAAAATAACTTAGAACTGGGGCCTAAGTCCAGCTTCAGAAAAACACCACACATCTTGTCTACATTTCTCACGCTCAGCTTTATGTTCTCAAGCAACTCCAGTGAGGACATCTGCAGTAGGAAGATCTAGATGATAGCCTGCAAACAGGTGCAAGATCTCAGACTGTACTGCAAAAGTACAAGTGAAAAAAAGTGATCCTATGCAATGTTAGCATTGGTTATCATGGCTTGCTGCTACATAAGTCAGTTTCTACTCTACTTACAGAACTGAATTAATACATCGGGCCTCAGATACAACTCAATACCATCATAATTTTGTCTTAAGCCGCAGTGAACTTGCATCTGCATACAATATAGGGAGGCTACTATTTGCCTGAAAGCTAGAGAGACAGTTCTTAACTAAGTGATAAAGGTCCTTCTGCCACACAACAAAAATCCTAACAGCCACAAAACATAAAAATTGACAAAGTTGCTTCGCCAAAGTAGTAAGCTGAAATCAGAGGCATTATTACCACCTGAACAGGACAACTATTCTTGTGTACATGCCAAAACACAGCTTTTGCTAGAAAGCAGTATATCCCTGAGAACTTTGGCTTAGATGGGCAACATACTACTTTTTCCAGTTGGCTCTAACTCTTAGCTACCTCTCCTGTAACCATTAGTTCACACTACCAGTCATCAGCTGCAGGCAATCATTTATTGGAGTGTCCCCAAGCTACATTCAGATATCAAAACAGATATACCTTTCCATTTAAGGTCTGAAAATTTTCTTCTAGCGGCTTCAGAACATAAGATTCAAACTGGCAGGTAGAAAGACTGTTGCTTGAAAGGCTTCCTTTGCATGGAACTAACACCTAAAAAAGTTATATCATGCTTTAGAGACAAATGCCATGTATCACCAGCTAAACACCAATAGCTTTTGCCCTTCAGAGGCTAGCAATTAATCTGGCTTATAAACATTTACTAGCAAATGTATAGCAACTATAGGTGCTTTTGTTTAAATAAATAAAAAGGAAAGGCCATTGATAGACACACAGCCCAGTGATTAACCTAGAAGTTTCATTTAGTGACTTATCTGAAAAAGGATGACAAATGTAGCTGAAGCAAACAATACTAAGAGAAGGAGATTAAATCTCAAAGTTACTTGGCACCAGTCACCTGAATGACTTAAAATTAGGCAGCTAATAAAAGTGAAGTATATTTTTGAACTAAAATGAAAATCCATCAGAAAGAAGAAAATAAAAAATCTAAGATAAGAAGCATCTTGAGTTTACTGCACACCAGATTGCCAGTTTGAGACAAATTCTTAATTAGAAAGCAATGCATTATGAATACAACCCTGTATACATGCTGAAAAGAAATACATCTTGTTGTCAAGGAAGAGATAAGCATGAAGCAAGTGTTTCTTTCAGTGCGCAGCTTTCAGAAATGGTGTTAGAATACAGACAGAACTGGTGAACAGATTTTAGCATTTCAACAGATCACATCACCATCTTAAGTAATATACAATTGAAAGAACCTTGCCCAATTTAAGGCTTAATCTTATAATCAAGTAACAATAACCCCCAAGTTTAATGGAGTCTCCACACACTTAATTTTGTATGAAGACTAATTGCAGAATACCCAGATTAGAAGTCTTAAGGACTGGAGTTTTTATTCCAGCTCAGTTTAATGGCTTTATTTTGCTATGTAAAATGCTGTCAGAAATGAGTGATTGTCTGTCCACCAGGGATTTCAAAAGGTCAATCCTGTTTTAAGTTACAAGCGGGAAAATATGTAACTTCATAGCAAAGAAAATAAGCTCGCTGTAAAGTTTAGAAACAACACCAACTTTGACCTTTTACTATCATGCAATATATCAAGAGGTCCGTATCAGTAAATAACAAGCAACTTAAACGAAAAGTTGTTCTAGTTCACTTTCAAGTTTTGTAGGCTTGCACTAATCTTTACATGTGTCATAGCAGGCATATGATTTAAATACATATAGCTGCTATTTAATAAGCAGCTTTTAAATGTCCTTATTTATACTTACAATACCATGGAGTTCTGCAACTTTGCTGCATAGATCAGGACGCCGCTTCTGAATGGCCACATAAAAGGGATTTTTCAAGATATCTTCATCATACATAGCCATATGGACTTCAGATATTCCAAGGAGATTTTCTAAAATACATACGGAGAATGGTTAATGTATCACACATGGTATCTGTTAAAGCATAATATTTGGGAATACCTAGGGGGTAGTTTGAATCCTCTTGTCTAAAAGAAAAAAGCAGTTTCAGGTCTTGATGTAAGCAGCCAACAGCATGCTTAACTAATAAGAAGGTAACTACAGTTACACAGAAGCTAGTCAGAAAGATTATTTTCCAGGAATATACAATTCCAATTACATAGTTATCCTCATAACATCTCCTTAGGCCTTCCAGGTGTTGGAGTCTAACAACACATGATATGTTTAGACAAAACTTAGGAGAGGAGGAGAGAAGTTAAGATCTAGATTATTACCACTTTGATACACAAGATAACTGGCACTGCTAAGGTCTAAAACAAGCCAAGAGACACAAATTAACAGCTTCTTTACAGCAGATTCTACTGCATCACAGGACATTGATGCTTTTGCAGTATGCTCATGTAAGTCTTAAAGACTCACCCATGTAAGGATTACTGACTTACACACATCAATGAGACACCCAGATAGTGTAACAGGAACCCTTGTGTAAGGCAATCCCCAACTTTCCAGGGAAAGTTATAGGAAAGAGGTACACCAAGGAGATATGAAAGTCCATCTCATAATTAAAAAGTCACTGTGAAATGCATCATTTGTCATCATCTCTACTCCCATGGAAAAAGTCTCAAATGATCTGAGGTCAGATTGCCAATGCATAACATTTGGCAAAACAGTGAGCAAAAACGTGACCAGAGACAGAAAACCCAACTTGTAGGCATTAGAAAAGCTGTCACTAGGTGTGTCACAGGGAAAAGATGATCTCTAGAGGCACTAGACCCTCAACTGCTTGCTTCCTCAACTCTAATTCTCTATAAAAAACTATGACACATCCTAGATACAAGGGCAGGAAAAACCCTAATAGGTCCCTTCTGGAATTACTTCAATAATTATTTTATTCAGAAGAATTGAGATTAACAGGTTTACAAGTGCTTAATCTACTAGTCTGTTCTATGTCTTTTCCCCTTATCCAGCTTCCCTTAGGAATCAACAGAAGGTGCATGATTTCCTCAGCTACATGTCCTAGGAAAGGGCAAGAACAGCAGCAGAACTTTAATTTGAGCAAGCCACCCTTACACAATCAGTATTTTAGCATATTATTTGCTCAGTGTGAGCTTCTTACGCTTTTTCTGTAGTATTTGTAATACCTTAGTATCTAATGCTGTACGGGTACTAAAAAAATGCCTTTCTCTGTAGATCATGGAAGAGACATGAAACCATTGTATGGCAGTTTAATAGAGCAGAAAAACACACACCCAAGTCCCACAGATTTTTAGATAGCCTTTCAGTTTCAGCTATGCTGTTAACTGATCTATGGTCTGGTTCCTCCTTATAATTAGGCACAAGGAGAGCTCCCCTAGAGACCTAAACACAAACACAATCAGCTAAAGCTGCGAGCCATTTCCACTATAAAGTTATCACCAGTTACTTACAGCTTGGACAACCTCAGCCTGAACCACTGAAGTTTGGCAGTGGCAGATAATTGCCTGAAGCAGAGTTTTCCTGTGAAGTTCCAGATAAAATAGCTCATCCGCTTTCAAAACATACAATAAAACTAAGAGCTTCTAAGAAAGAGTATTAATTCAGCAGTCCCAAAACATTGTTGTTTGGAGCACAGAGCTGAAGTTTGCTTGCACAAAGGGGAAGAAAATGTTTGCTCATTGACACCTTCAAAAGACTAACCAAGTTCAGTAATTACGAGACTTCAAACCTGGAAGTACAGCTTTGCACAAGATCTGTCCTACCACAGTGCCTTGGTAAACAGGATGATCACCAGTAATTCCACAGCTGATTATTGCTATAAACACTTCCTGGCAGGCAGCTGCAATCCAAGTTCAAGCCACAGGCTTCCTCAGCCAGGGGTGGGGGAAGGAGAAAAGGCAACACAAGCCCAGCAGCAGGCCTGTGGCAGGAACACAGATATCTCATCATTGATCCATAGATTAAGACAGACCTTAATAAGCAGGACTAGTTAGCTTTTTCTGAACAGTTGGCTAGGCCACAATTCCAAGTAAGATCTTAAATGATTGCAGCTTACATGAATCAGTGACAATTTGTTACATATAAGTCAAGCACCAAACAGGGCTGTATGTACACCCATGTGCAGCCTGCAAAATAGTCTGTGACAGCAAGACTTATTTTGGAGTCCTACATCCTTTTTTGGGTGCTGCACCTCAGAAGAGATGAACTGACTGGAAGAAAATCTGAAGTGAGAAAGACAAGAAAGCCCTGGAAGCAGGATCCAAAACATGAAATGCAGTGATGTTGTTAATGCTGAAGAAACTGCATGAAACAGGTAAGAATTTCCTTCCCCAGGTGAATCAAGCTCCCAGTGAAGGGCATTTTTTCCACACTGGTAAAAGAAATAGGCCTTAGCTGAAGAAAACTCAGCTTACAGATCAGGAACACCTTTCAAAAGAGAAGATAAACGCATGTTTTAGATTGCTTGGCAAACCTATCTAGTGTCTCATTAAATCTTCAAGAACCTGTTAGACAAACCTCTACCAGAGGTGATAATGGACACAGTGAGGCTAGGAGGCTAGATTGTATAGTCTCTCAAGGCACTTTCCAAATCAAGCTTTTATTAATGTAGTTGGCCCACTGAGGCATCTTCATCTGCCTTTTTATTTGGTGAATTCACATTCAGGATCTGGTCAAGTGGTAGATGAGTCTGCTATGACCCTCCCCAAGACAGTGATGGAGAAGACATTAGCATGCCATGTACTGTGTCAGGGAAAAGAGCACATTGACACAAGAATGAGACTGCAGAGACAAAACTGCAGTGCACAAGTGTTTCCAATTGCTATAGCTAATTGCCACTTTTTCCAGCTTAACAAATCTTTAAGTCCAAAGAGTTCTTCCTGTAATAGGAAGGGAGAGAGAAGAACACATTCCACAAATCCTCCTTATCTAGAAACCTGTATCTCACCATCAAAAAAAACTGATAAGCTTTGCCTAGAAAGGAATTAAAAACATTTCATTCCCTGGCAAAACAGGTGGAAGAGATTTATGGGAGGAGGGGAGCTCCCACAGAAAACCTGAGCTTATGAAGCTTGCTGTCTATATGATTGATGTAGCTCTTAAATCATTGCCCACACCTGAAAAAAAAACACAAGCAACTAGAGTACTTTAAGAATCATTTCAGTTGACAGATCATCCCAGGAAGAGCTTGAAATTGTAATCTTCAGTTCCTGTTTCATGAGTTACACACCACAAATAACTAGTTTTAAACCACTAAGTGGCAGCCATGTAGATTCTTTTACTACAGAACTACTGACAGGGTTGAATCACACTTGAGAGCTCCGGCAAGAAGTGGAAACAAACTGCATTAAAACATTGAATTCTGGCACTTTAGCTACTGTAATGCAACTAAGATGCCATCAACATGCTGTACCCCAATAAGGAAGCTAAAAGTTCTAGTTCATATGGATATTTGTCACCCACCTTGAGCAGAAGCAGATTGCAAACTCTCAACTGCTCACCACACACAAGTTCCTACACAGCAGGAAATAACCACCACTAGCCAAGTTAGTACTGTTTTGAGAATCACAATTCTGAACTTCCTTCTCTTTTCTCTCTCCCTTACCCCTGCATCTGCTTAGTGCTGCATTAGCGGATAGCTATCATATCCAATTAAAATGTGGGTATGAAAAAGAAAGGGTGGAATACTTGGACCTCCTTCACCTATCCACAGCATTCTTCAGAGAGATAGAAGTGTGGATGTATAAACCATCTACAATTTAAGTAATTACAGAAAAAAGGACTTTATATAGATTAAGTCTACAGAATCAAGAGAGTACATTAAAGCTTCCCCAAATTCTGGCTTAGGCATTTTTGAGAGTAAGTCAATTTCTTTCCACCCCAAAAGTTAAATGCATCTGAAAATATCAGCTAATGCATTGCTGTAATTCTAGGAACACATTAGAATACTCCGTTGAGAGTTTGTTGGCAGAACGCAACATCCAACTTCAACCTAATTTAACTTGAAGGGGGGCAGCACCAGGGGGGGATTCTTCTAGTTGCACCTTGGACAGCTTTAGATTTACAAACATTACAAGCAGGAAATAGACAGAGCCTTGTATACATTACCAGAACTGTTTAATGTTTAACAGAAAGACCACTAAAAATTGTCATAAGCCATATTCACTACAAAGTTTATTAAATTCTATCATGCTGAGCTGTAAAGCAATATACAAGTACTAATGTTATATAAAAGGTTTAAATGGAATCACTTAAGTGTGTGGCTTCATGCCTGTAAACAGAGAAATAGCTCAAATTGCTGCAAGAACAGAAGCTAGCTGATCAGAGAATCTAAAAAAAACATAATCATAACCTTAAAATAGCCAAATCCTTTCTAGATTAAGAGCGGAGTGATAACTCTAATGACACAACTAATGGTACAAGGGATAGCTAAAGTGAAAAACATACCATGGAATCTAAGCACATCACTCTTTTTTCCAAAACACTGGAAATGAAGTCTTATGACCTTTGGTACTGAAAACAATGAGTAGGATTTAACTATGACAGTTTATTTTGTCATTAATGGTGTTTTCCTTTAGAGATGGTCAAGTGAGGTACCTTTTTACAGACCTATCAGGTTTCAGTTCCTTTTAAGAAGCATTTTGAAATTTAGAAAAACAGCCATTAAAGTAGAAGACATCATTGTATTTGCATTGTTACTTGGCAGTTACATCATGTCCACATTCAAGTTATATAACTATTTACTCAATTCTTAGGCACATTATCTTCTGAATGTCCTGCTATACCACTAAAGACCTAACAAAACACACTGCAGAGAAAATGCCTTTCATAACAGGGATTCTGTATACAAACACTTCATATTCCATGTTGAACAGTGTAAGATTCTGTGTTTTCACTAAGGCATTTTAATAATACTTTGGCAGAGCAAAGACAGTAAAACAGCTACCAAAGTTGGTAGAAGTTATTAGCCTAGTTCAGTAACCTGAAATGTCCCCAGGAGATCAAGTCAGAATATTACATTGGGTTGCTAACATCAAGTACATCAGTGTCCTCTCCACAAAAGTCCAGCTACAAAGAAGCAGAATGCCATGTTCCCCAAAATCTTCAGATCCATTAGCATGTCATATTCAAGAAGCATAAATTCACTGAATTTTACTTGCATAGCAATACTGTGAAGTTTCTCTCCTCCTTAGTTTCACATAATTACATGAATTTCATCTTAGCTTGCAGACTCAAGAAGCAGGCCCTTGTGAACATCATGAGGTTCAACAAGGCCAAGTGCAAGCTCCTGTACCTGGATTGGGGTAATCAACAGTATCAATACAGGCTGGGGGATGAAGGGAATGAGAGCAGCCCTGCCAAGAAGGACTTGGGGGCACTGGTGGATGAAAAGCTGGAAATAATTACATGAATTTCATCTTAGCTTGCAGACTCAAGAAGCAGGCCCTTGTGAACATCATGAGGTTCAACAAGGCCAAGTGCAAGCTCCTGTACCTGGATTGGGGTAATCAACAGTATCAATACAGGCTGGGGGATGAAGGGAATGAGAGCAGCCCTGCCAAGAAGGACTTGGGGGCACTGGTGGATGAAAAGCTGGAAATAAGCCAGCAATGTGCACTCACAGTCCAGAAGGCCAACCATATCCTGGGCTGCATCAAAAGAAGCGTGGCCAGCAGGTCGAGGGAGGTGATTCTGCTCCTCTGCTCTGGTGAGACCCCACCTGCAGTACTGCATCCAGCTCTGGAGCCCTCAGCACAAGACAGACACAGACCTGTTGGAGCAGGTCCAGAGGAGGGCCACAAAAATGATCAGGGGGATGGAACGCCTCTCCTATGAATAAAGGCTGAGAGAGCTGGGGTTACTCAGCCTGGAGAAGAGAAGGCTTTTGGGGACACCTTATTGTGGCCTTTCAGTACTTAAAGGGGGCTTATAAGAAAGATGGCGACAAACTTTTTAGCAGGGCC
>NW_009217189.1:0-4720 GCF_000690835.1 Fulmarus glacialis | reverse complement strand
CTCTACAACAGTAACAACTAAGGCTTAGTAAACCAGTAACTGAAATACCACTTGCTGAAAGGCTCAAAATAATGAGAAAATCAGAACAAGCAGCAACTTTTTACTCAACTAAAAGATGTTTAGTTCAGAGTAGCAGACAGACATTCCTGATAAAATTTGCATGTGTATTTATCACACTAGCAAACTGCAGAGCTCTGCAGAAAAAAATAAGAGGAAGCAATTGTTTCCCAGTTTTAAATTACTTATTTTTTTTTTTTTTTTTACAGAAGTGCTTTTTTCCCCCTCTTTAAGAGCACCACTTGTTAGCAAGAAAAGCTGAAGCTAAGCATATCTTGCAAGCAAACAGGAATTTAACAGTGGAATTTAACTAGTCTCAATCCAAATAAAAATCTAGTTACCACTTCAGCCACTGTTTTACCCACACTATTACTGCTCATATTTACCCCACTTCCAGGCAAAGGTTACAATCAGGACTTGAGGCCTCAAATTAGCATTCACCTCAAAATAAAAACAAAAGATCCCTTCTCTGTTTCTGAGCACACAAGAAACCTTATTCACTCCCCTAAGTGATGAACACTGAGCATCTTATGAAAAACAGCTGAGACATGTTCCAGTGCACCTTGCTCACCAGGAGGGAGCAGAGAAGGAAACAACCTATTCCTACCCCTTTTCAATTCAGCTGCAGCTTGTATTGATTTTGTGAAAGTGAAGTATGTCAGAATAACATCTCTGAATTATCAGATTGTAAAGTGGTGAATTTACATCAGTTTGCTCAAGGCCTCCTAGCAACCAGGGAAAAACTAAGTTTTATTATCCCAGAACATCAGTCTGACAGCAATGGAACAGGGTCTGGAAAGGAGGGGTCAGCAGCATTCCAGGAAGATGCTCATTTCTCTCAGCATCTCCCCTTCAGACACACATTTCTTCCAGTGAAGGGTTAAGAGCTGGCACAGGATATCATAATTTTGGTTTTGTCTCTGCCCAACACCCTCCAAGCCCTTTTTAGGCCTAACTCTGGCTTTCCTACCACTGCTCCCACCCTGCTCAGACATGCCTCCCCCAGAGACCCTACAGCACCCGCCAGCAACAGAGGAGTACTGTGCAGATCAGCTTTTATCAGTTCCTCATGCAGCTTTTCATTACAAACACCACCTTGTAAACTCTAAAACTGAGCTCATTCTTAAGAAGCAGTAAGAAGGTTCACCCTTTGTATTTTAACAGTGTATTTGCACCTTAGTTTGATGTGGACACATTGTTACTTGTCTCAGACTTGAGGCCAAAGAACATATTGGCTTGACTCTCCACAGTCACTATTTCTTTCCTCCAGAGAAAGTACATTTTAATATGAGTGTCTCATCCTTCAACAGGCAAGCTTCCCACTTTTATCCAGTCACTTCTGCTGACTTTTGAGATAGTCTTACTTGTCATTAGCCAAGTATTAGGAACGAGCTGCATTCTCCTCTTCACAGCAGAAGAGAGACTAGATTCCCAATTCTCAATTCTTGCAGGTTCAGAAATCCACCAGAGTAGCTGCAAAGAATTTTCATTCTTTGGCTTACCACTGTTAAAGCTCCATTAAATTCTCAGATGGGGAGCCCTGAGCTATTCACAAGCAAGCCCTGGAACAGAGTGCAGAGAGTGCTGATCAGTGAACCACAAACAATTACAAGGAACATGTTTAGAGGAAAAACATTAACAGAAAATACAAGGTTCCCAAAGCAGCTTCTCAAACAAGGATGCTTCCTCCAAATATTAGTGAGCTGTATTTAAAGCCACCTCCTCAGGCTTGCAGAGGTGCACATGCACTTTTTTGGAGGGGGGAACAGAAACTAAAGAGTTGAAATACAAGGATAAACAGTGTTTTACTTAAGCCAATTATTTTGATCCTTTAGTTACTGAGGCAAGACAGTGGGGTAATACCCCAGCCTGTGTACTGAGGGTGCAGTGGGCCTGAACACAGTACTGCTGAGATGTAGGTCACAGAAGGTAACACTGTTTCTTGACTAGATTACAGACCACCACTTTCACAGCAGACCACATAAGGTTGATATCAACTCCAGATAGCAGCAAGTCTGTAAAGAAACCAAGTATCCAGACCCAGCACAGGCCACCCACAGAAATACAAGGGAACTGAAGCCAGCAACCCTGTACCACATTTACCTTAGTTCGGATTGTCCCTAGACCAGACAACTGGACAGGAATTTAATCCACTCTCTGTGCATCTCAACAGGAAAACCAAGTCCTTGCAGGCCAGCACTAAGTCTCACCTCATCATTGCTGGAAACTTGAACACCAGACCATTACTAGAATATCTAGTTATGAAAAACATTGTAGAATCACACTAGTTCCCTCCTTTAGAGAGCAGAGCAAGGGTAAGGAAGGTTAGAACACAATTCAGCAGGTAAGTTCTTCTAAGTAGCAAAATAAATTATTTTAACCACCACTGGTGTTTTGATGCTACCTAATGCACCATACACCAGCCTGCGGTAAATACCATGTCACAGACATATCAGTCTAGCATTCTTCCATCATGTAAATTAAGATTCTTGCTATGGATCAAATCCTTAAGCCACTTTACCAGCAAAATGCCTAGCAGAAAGCAAATCACAAAATAGTTACTGAAGGAAGCTGCATAGTGTTATCAGTTATCAGGGCAGGGAGGGGGTTGATGTCATGTTTCATTTTCAATGTATCCCATCCTTATTTTCCTTCCACATCTCACAGCGGCTTCAAGCTTTCCCAGGCCACAGCATTCTACAAACTGAATTCAGTATATGAGCTTACTCCAAAAGCAGGCCCATCAGGCAAGGCTTACCAACCATTTAATCAAAACAGACTTGTATTTACCTAAAATTCTACTTAAAAGTCTATTAAAATGAGGATACAGCATTTAACAAGTAGTGATGTTCAAGAAGCATCACAGAGTACTTTGTAAACCTTTTTAAGGGTACTGGAATAGGAAGAATATGGTCATTAACATCTATTGCAAAAAAAGCCTTTACACAGAACCAGGAAATATGTTTCTCCTCCTACTCATTATGCTGCTTCCTATTTCACTTCTAAGGATTTTTACACTCCATCCTAATAGTTTTCCCAGACTATATTTCGGCTAGTCAGCATCTTGTTTGAAAGCAGTATCAAGATTGGATTTTCAGAACATCATGCCTGTCTGACAAACTACAACTGAAATTTAAGAGTTTCCACAATCTACCTGAATTGGATAATTGCATGCAGCTGAATTTAATTTAGAACTAATCTGATAACAGCCTCTTTCTTCCCACATGATACACCTAAAGATGTATTTAGGCACTATCTGATACAGATTATAACTGCTGCCACCTTCAGGTTTAAGTAGTCTCATGTTTCTGAAACCATACCGCTCCCTCCCCTTTTCAGCTGCTTTCAGAGAAGCAGTTTCAAGATTCTGATGTGCCACGATGAACAGTAACTTTAGTGACATGTGGCAGACTTTAAACACAGCTACTATACACACACAAATATGCATAATTTAGTTAGCAATAAGCTTAACACTTAAGTCACATAGGACTCCAGATTCAAACCCAAAGCTAATCCTTTTTCCACCTGACAATGATTAAGCAGTTATGACACTTCACTTACAACCAGATCAAAATCATCCTGTGTTTCTTTGCTCCTACAAGGAAGCAGGCATTATTGATTCACTGCTTCCAGGCTACCAATGCACAAATTGGTAGAAAGCTACTCAGTTTACTCTGTAGTAACTTGGCAATCTACAGAATTTAAAAGGCAGTTTCTTCCACAGGTGGCAACCTGCAGCAGAAGGTATATATGACTTAGAATTAGGGCCAAAATTAAGGCAGAACAACAACAACAAAAAAAAAACCACAGTCAGTGGAGTCCAAGCTACCAAGATCCAGAAGAAGGAACGTAATCTAGACAGACTCTTCAGGCTGGGCTCAGCACCAGAAAGCCGGTCTGCCTAGACTCTGCTCCTCATAGCAGATTATATTGCTCATAGCACACACTGCACTACAGGGGTGGCATGATAAGGGGAAGGGTCATGCTTCCCCTTCTCATGGGAGTATGCCTTCACATCTTTTTCAAGTTACTACAGCATCAGAAAACCACTAAGTTACCCACAAACATTGAGGCATATGTGGCAGCATATGTTATGACAAGCAAGTTCTCCACTTTGGCAAAGACACATCATGTGCTAGAGACAACATAGTTTAGTTCACTATGTAGCACCTGACATCATCAATTCTGTTCTTCTAGAAGGTCCAGATGTACATATAAACACAGCCTAGTGCCCATCACTAATCCTTACATCGTACTTCAGCACATTCACACAGGTAGTCTGTGAAGCATCATTTCTGCTAGCAAGGAACTAGTGTGTTCCCTGTACTTTCTGATGTGTAATTGCTTGACTTGAGCTAACTGCAGACATTCTGGATCGCACACCAGCACTTCCCACTGGCCGCCGTGCGAAAGGTGAAGACAACACGAGTTCTTTCCCCCAGCCCTGCCCGGAGCACCTGCGACACTGGGGACACCCGCTGCACCGCCAAGTCTGGCAGGACTCCGACAGGGCTGGCCTCACGTCAGAAACCTACGTAGCGGGGGTGAAATGAAGTTCAACAACCTATTAAACGTTTCTGCCGCTTTACCGCGGTACAGGAGCGGGACGGAAGGCAGGTGCCAGCGAGACCGCGGGCACCGGCAAGTACCGTCTGTTCGGCGG
>NW_009217188.1:0-18358 GCF_000690835.1 Fulmarus glacialis | reverse complement strand
TTACTTTTGCTCTTCAGATTCTCTCCCCAGTCCGACCGGCAGGGGGGAGGGTGAGCAAGTGGCTGTTTGGTGCTTAGCAGCTGACTGGGGTTAAAACCATGACAACCATTTACTGAGTCTTATTTATGACCTAAAACATTATTAACAGAGCTGATGAAACCTACATAATTCATCTGCAAAGTGAAATTAGGATGGTTAAATTGAAGAGGAAAAGCAGAAAACTGACATAGCCTTCAGTAGCATTTCTACATGAAAAACCTAGGCTTAAAATCAAATTAGATCTTTTCTTTTCTAAATCCAGATACTCATCAAGCATACTGCTCCTTACAACTTCCTTGCAAGTTGTTGTATCAACCATGGCTCTGTGTGATCCAATTTTACTAATAGTTTATTTAACAGTGTTCAAACGACAATAACTGATTAGAGAATCAATTTTGGTTTGGTCCTAGAGAATACAAGACAATGTTTTAATTTTTGTTTACATCTGAAATATGAACAACTGAAAAAAAAAATTCAGCTTTTCAGCAGGGGCTTCTACAAAAGCAGATTGATGACCCTAATTTTCAAAATTGACAGTGCTCTCCTGCCACAAGCAAGTGTATCAATTAAAAAACAACCACCCCAAATCAGAACCACTGTTATCTGACAATTTTTAGCTTTGCAAAATAAGTTGATTCGTACGAAATTACACCAAAATTACATAAATCGCCACTGAAATAGGTATTAGCTGTCAGCCTTCTTGGCCACAGGAGCAGAGTGATCAAGAATATTAGCAACATGCCATCTCAGCTGCCGTATCACCTTTAGAAATTCTCCCATTAGGCATATAGCTCAGAAAAATAAGCAGAGACAATTTAAAACACCATGTTTTGCAGCTGTTTTGGACTTCAGTCATCACGCATCAATAATACATCTGAACACACACATTTATCATTTCCAGTTAACTTTCAGGTCAGATCCTGAGTCTATTTTAGGAATATCAGTCCTGCATTCAAAAGTACAATTACGTTTCATACAGATACATCCAAGATATACAAACACTTCCCGGACAGGCACAGCCTTGGTCTTGTGGTGCAAGGATGGGTGGTACAGCAAAATCACCTGCGAGAGGTGTATGTCCATATTCCACATTTCCCTTCAGCGTTCTAGAAACAAAGACCAAGAGAAAAAACCTTCCCAAACTCACCGAGTTAATTATGGAGATACATAATGTTTCTGGTCAGTGCATTTGCATCACACCTTCCAGTCCAGGTGCATAAACTGCACATGCAAAGCTCGTGCAACATGTCCACCATATCCCTGCACATTAGGTTTCTTGCTACATCGCTCATATGCTCCTTTAGCCCCTACAGTAACTCCATACCTGTAACAATAACCACATAAATGGTAGCAGCTTATGATTTTGCAACCAACTGCACTATTACTGTCAACCAAGCTAACTAGTTCAGTCATATTTGAAAAGATGCAATTAGAGTTTAGGCATACCCTAAAATGAGTATTTCGGATATTCTTCGCTCCTCAGCTATTAAACATAGCTTCAGAAAATTCCAAGCAATGCAACTGCCTAGCTAATAAAAACTAGATTATTACTGATGGGATTTAACGCAAAATTTGCATAAACACTAATGAAAGCCACAGCAGTAAACAGGCTCCATGCATAGTGATGAGATTGAACAAGAAATCTGATAAACTGATTGGAAGTTCTGCAGTTTGTTTAATCTTTTAAAGAAGTAGTGAAAATCTCTTTTTATTGCTTTCACATTGTACTGGCATACACCCAATCATTTCATGTGCACAAAGACAGCTTTTTGTGAAGATATGAGCAGGAGTTAGAAAGAAAAATAAGCAGGGCACTGAAAATTTGATTACAAGCGTGTGAGCACACACACAGAGTGCGCTCTGCGAAGACAGATACGAAATATGACAGAGGACAAAAAGACGGCAATACATTTACTTTCCTCACACTACCTCCTTAGTCTCTCAAAGATAAAGTATACAAAAATACTGCTATTGACCATCGCTCAATGGAACCAAAATGGTCTCTTTGCAGCAGACCGTGAGACTAGCAGTAGCACAGCAAAAGGCAGCCAAGCTTGGAATTACATGTGTTTTCATCAGGTTCCCTGAATCCAGGCAGTACTTATCAAATGGGCCACTCTTTCAGGACTTTAGAGCCTTATCTAATCTACGCTGACAGAAGAGAAGAGATGAGCTGAGAATACATGGGCAACACTTGCAGCTTTTCAAATTACCTGTGCTAAAAGTATCCGTGTCTTCCATAAAAAAGTGTTTGTAAACTTTTCAAATTATAGCTCAGATGTAAAAATACTGAGCTGCTTTATTTCAGCTTAAGTGATAACAGTGACTAGAGATCCACATGCAAAGCCTTCCCCAAGGCCAAAAATACACTTCTGTAGGGGATGCATATTGATACTGACAGAGTAACCACCCTTTTGTACATAATTTTAAAGCATTTTAAAAGATCCAGAGTGAAGAAGCTCTTTTTCCAGACATCTGTGAAATCTGGGATGATGACACCATACAAAAAAACCCCACCAAGTGGTCCATGAAAGCATTCCGTTGAATGAAGACTCATCTCCTACAACTTTTTGCATCATATGTGAACCAAACTGTCTCCAGATCCCCTGGAGATCTCTGAGACTTCGCAGAATCAAAGAAGTGCTGGCCGGGACCAACTTCTGCCCAATCTGCTGCCCAAGGGGGAACTATTGCTAACAGCAGATCAAGTCAGCCACAGCTCTGTCCAAATGAGTCTCAAAATCCTCTGAGGACAGAGATTAAACCACTTCTATGGGCAACCTCTTCCAGTGCTGCTCTGCCCCTGCAGATAGAAGTTCCTCCCTACTGTTCAATCCCAAGTTACAGTTTGTGCCATTATATCCCTCTTTTTGCTATCTGCCACTACTGAACAGAGATCAGCTTTAACATCTTTGTAAACACCCCTCAAGAAGTTTTAGGCTGTTACGGGACTGTTCTTCAGATTCCTCTTTTCCAGACTACGCAAGCCCAACTCTGTCAACCTCTCCCTTGCAGTCACATTCCTTAAGGCCCTCACCGTTTTGCTAGGCCTCCTAATGGTCCTTCTCCAACTCTTCTACCTACCTCTTGAAGTGGGGGGCCTCCAAAACTGAATGGAGTATTCCAGACAGCCTCACAAACACCAATTAGAGGGGATAAAAACTTTCCTTGAAGTGCTGCTTCTAATGTAGCCCGGTGCCTGATTTGCCTTATTTGCAATGAGAGCACATTTATGGCTTATGCTCAATTCAACATAACACATGGGGTTGATTTGCACCAGGTGCTGAACTTTTTATTTCTCCTAAGTCAACTTCAAGGGATTTCTGCCGTCCCAGTCCTCAGAGTTTTTGAGCTCTCTCTGGATTGAAGTTCTACTATCCAGCATGTCAAGCAACGTAATTTAGCGTATCTGCAAATTTGCACAAAGGGCATCTTGCTTCATGACTCAGGCTGTTAATGAAAGACCTCACAGTGCCAGCCTCGGTATCATCCCCTAGAGCACACCGCTTGTTAAGGACCAGCAATCTTTCAGCAGCTAGTTTTCAACCCATCTAAAATTCTACTTGCCTAGCCCATATTTCTTCAGCTTCCAAATGAAACCTCTATGGGAGGCAGTGACAAAAGCCCTACTGAATTCAAGGCATCTACTGCTCTCCCTCACCCCTGTAGCCAGTCATTTCATCCAAGGCAGCAAGAAGGTGAGTCAAGCACAATTTGCCCTTGCTAAATCCATGCTGACTATTTCTGACTGCCACCTTGTCCTCCATGTGTTTGGAAATGAGAATATACTCCATGATCTTTCCAGGCCATGAGGTGAAACTGACTGGCCTATAGTTGACCAGATGCTCCTTCTTGCCTTTCTTACAGACGGGTAAAATGTCAGCCTTTTTTCATTCATTGGGGACCTCTCCCAGCTGCACAGTTTTTCTGTAGTGATCTCACATCTCCCAGCTCTTTCAGCACCCTCAGCAGCTCCCATCCAGTCCCACTAATCTGAATAAATCCAGCTTCTCCAAGTGGCCCCTCTCCTGTTGCTCTCCAGCTGTTGGCTGTGCCTCTCTTTCTCAAAAAATGCTGGCATATACAGAGGCAGGGGAACAGGCTTTTCCCTGAGGCAAATAAAGCATTTAGTCCTTCCATTTTTCTGTACCATCATATACTAGCTTGTCTCTCCTATTCATCGATGAATTTACAGCTTTCCTGAACTTCCCTTTGCTATCGATCTACTTTAAGAATTCCTTCTTGTTATATTAGCTCGTTTTTGCTCTAACTAGCTTTTTTTTTTCCTTCTTGATTTCATTCCTATGCAACCAAGCTATGCTTTTGTACTCCTCCTCTGCTATCTGTCCTCGTTTTTGTATGCTCCACTTTTTGCATGCTGCCTTTCTGAGCAGTTCCCAAAGCAGTTCCTTGCCTAGTCAAGTGGGCCTTCTTTAAAAGTCCCCAGTCTTCTTGCACAATAGGATTATTTTTTTCCTGAGCTCTCAATAAGTTTTTATTAAAATCAAGCCTTACGTGGGAGGACTGAGGAGCCTGCCACTCGGGCACCCGTCCTTCTCACCTCTGCCCCCAGAGCCCTACAGTGACCTTCAGTCTGCTGAAGGCTTTTCCTGGCCGCTTCACTGACGCCCATCTAGATGAGCTGCCAGGGAAGCAGTCAGAAAGCCAGATAAGCCGTGGCAGCCTCTCCGCAACACCATGGATCCAGGCTCCAGGCAAGCAGCAGACCTTCCCGGGTGATCGATCTGGCTGGCAAACAGGATGCTCTGTCCCATGGAGGGAGAAGTCACAAACCATTAATGCTTGTCATGGCATCTTCACAGGATGGGTCTGAATTCGGTGATGCGAGGTGTCCAGCCTACAGTCCCCCCGCCAGCAGAAATCACCCATGCTCCTCTGCCGATGAAGCCCAGGCAAACGGCCACAAAACAGAGACGGAGCCTTCTGTGTGTGCATCTGCCAACCTCCCCCCGGTCCAACGCTTAAAAACTGGTAGGGGACATCTACCAAGGTTAATTTGACCTGATGGCTGGGAGTGAGAGAGAGCGCCACAAGCTGGGGCTAATCCAGCCCCACGCGGGCACCGGCTGGCCAGCCACATGGCAGCTGCCTGGGGCTGCGGGCAAGCGCCTACTGCCCCTCCGCTACCAGAGCGGGTCAAAGACAAGTGCGGGGAAGGGAGCATAGGTCCTCTCGGCTAAAGGCTGCGGTAGACTATTTTAGGACCACTGAGATCACCACCCATCTGGCCAGCTTGAAACACATTCGACAACGAGTTAAAATGTGTGACAGGCGCAGAAACAGGCAGCGAAGTTATGTAAGCTTTTTTTTTTCCTTTGGAAACCAGGCTAAGAAGTCACCCCCACACACGCATACGTCCTCCCTATCAGCAAATTAGTTTTGCCAAATCCCAGTTCAACTATTAGCATGTCTTTATTTCACTCACCAAACATGAATATCATCCTGATTTCCTTCTCCATTCCTTTCTCCTCTAAACCCTGCTTGGCACTATTGAGACCATATAGTCAGAACATGCTCTTCTTGTTTCACACAATGGAGGAAAGATACAGGATGTCTCCTCAACACATGATTTTGTCTAACCCCCTTCTTCCAACACGCTGCTATAAAAAAAAATCAGAATTTGTTTTATGCCTAAACACAGAAGATGAAGCAGGTGCTAAAAATCCAAGTCTTCCTGCTGGACAGTTTTCTCTCTTACTCTGTTGCATCAAGAGATAATCTAAATGGCTCAACAGCATTAAAAAGTTATTGCAGATTTGCTACCATAAAGTTGAAAATGTAGCCTTACAGAATGTAGCATATTTTCCCCACATTAGAAATATTACAAAAATCAATTTAATACTGCCCACTACCAAGCTTAAATGGTTCAACAGCCCATTATTTGGGAAATTAACATCTTCTACGTTCCTCAAAGCAGAATTAATCCAAGATATAACTTGTAATAAGATGAAGAACAAAAATGAAGAATAAAAAAGCCTGAGTCAAATCTACTGATTGGCATTTTAGCTCTAACATAAAAGAAATCTAATGTAGACCTTTGTGAAATTCAGGCAACTGATGTAATACAAGCGAATTATATTGATTTTTTCCCCTCAACAGTTATGATTTAGATAATGAAAAGAAAAACCAAACAGTATTAAGAAAAACAGAAATGAAAGCCTGCAGGTTCAAGTCAGGTGGCTCCGTGCAGTCCTTTTTATAAATAAAATTCAGGAAACACTAATCACTTTTTCCTTCAGTACTCATTATCAGATGAGTACTTGCTGAAGTCCTAGCTAACAACTGAAGGTTCAGGGTCATAATTTCTGACACGTTGGCTATTGCTAGCCAATGACTGAGACTTAGTTTTAATAGATGCCACAAAGCTAACTAACCTCAATCAGGCACTCTTAAAATTCACCACAAAAAGCCTTTGTGCTGCTGAAGCCAGAAAATAATCTTATGAGGAATAGAAGGTGATAGAACAACATTATTTAATGCACTATAGGCTGAGGGGGAGAACATAAACCAACCTGTCATTGCCTAAGAAGCTGGACATAAAACATGTTTTTCCTGACAAGTCTAATTGTCAAATTGCAGCTCACCATTCAGTTTTGGAAGAGGTCAGATTGCCTGCCCTAACGATGGTAACTAGCTAGCTGTGAGGGGAAGCTTCAAGTCTAGTAAAGTTTATCCAAAGCTATAGTAATACTTGAGAAGCAAGCATTAAACTTAATCGTCTAGATTGCAATAGGGCAGGCATTTAAAGAACGGGATAGGCAAATCTATCCTTCAGTCCCACTTTCCTGGAGTGGAGTGGCAAAATTTTGTTAGTTGCTACAGAAATTACTATAAAAACAATGAAATTAACTATTGCTTGCTATCATCTTTAAAAAGGGAATAGACTTCTATGGATTAATAGGCAGAAAATTACTAAACAATCGGGCTTTATCACCAACCTTCCCCCTATCCTCTAGAGAAGAAAGCCTTCAACTGAAACATTTTTGGCAGGTGAACCAAAGCAAATTAGGCTGTATTCTTTCCAACTCTATCCTAAGTGCAGGCTCTTCGATACAAGATTGCATTTGCAGACCTCCCATGTGAAAAGAGTATTAGTTATCCTGTCTTTGCAGTTTGAAAAAACAACACCAAACCAGCCTATGTGAACTATACCACTAAACCTGAGAAATGTTTTCCCTTCATTCTGCAAGTACGCAATCCTCTTTGGAAGTCAAGATACCCATGACTGCTTGTGTGAGGGCAGACCTATGGAAATACTTCTTCAAAGCACAACGCAAACTAAGGAATATTACAATGATTAAGCAGAAAATCAGTCCTTCCCCATCAAGAAAAGAGGCCTACTGTTATTTTTCTGGGAATATTTCCATAAAGACGTAGTTTACAGAAAAGCAGGCAGCAGTAGCAGTTTCAATGATTGCATACCTGGGTCTGTAACATCACAACACACCAACAGAAAGCACTGCAAATCATACCAAAAAAAACCCTTGCTCTTAAAAGATGCTTTAAAGTTGCACTGCTGGCACTACTAAACTCACACTGGCTGCCGTCTAGATATTTCAGTATCACACTACGAACGGTTGATCCAAATTCTTCTGCTTCTGCATCCGCCTGCATTTCAGTGTTTCACCAGTAATGGAAACGCTACCACAACCTGTTCCTATGGATTCTGTAAGGACTCCACTTGTTGGCATTTCAGATTTCTGCATAAGGGGAAGTACTTCTGCGAGTATGAAAGAATATCTAAATACTTTCTGCAGAAGAGTGCTGTCTCAGTATGCATGTTGGAGATGTGCTTACAGGAAGAATCCCCCTCCCCCCCAAAAAAGAGGTAGAGGTAATGTATTTTAAGCATCACCACTCTAATTTCAGTAACCATTGTATTCCTTCTGTTCTAGTGAAGTTCATGGTAGAATGAATCTTATAATCCGTAAGTGGCAATTATGATTCTTAAAAGACTGCCTTTTGTCACAAGGTCTTCAGAAGCTTTTAAGAGGAGATGTCAAGCAGGCAGACAGACTTTTTTTGCCAGACAATAGAAATGTTACTTAAATCAATCTTGTAGGAAAAGGAAGTATCTACCACTTTACTACGTAAATATCACCATGTCCAAATACCACCATTCCCTGGAATAAGGATACAGGTTTTATATAAGAAAGGTTGGGGTTTTTTTTCCCCCAAAAAAAAAAAAAAAAGGGGGGGGGTGGGGTGGGGGGGCGGGATTCTAAGGTTTGGATTTGTAAGACTTACCTATTTTTCGAAATCTATTAGATTTTTTTTCACTGTTGTATTTTTTTCCACATTTGGAGATTGCTTTTATAGCTTTAATTTCAATAGCATAAAAGTTCTTCTATAATTAATTCTTGTCTACTAATAAACACGACAACCACAGCCTCTGGGTTTATAGATTCCTTTCCAAGTGCAACATCATGGTCACAGTGGTCTGCAAGAGTTCAAGTGGCTTTCCTTCACTAAGCTGCAAAGCTTTAGACATGAAGGAGCAAGCCTGGTAAAATCTGCCTGGCAAGCATTGGCCAGGGCTTCTACCAAGCAGCAAGAACAAGGAGACACAGACATAGCTCCTCTGAACAGCAAAAGTCTAATAAGATACTACAGGATGAGGACATCCAGCTTTAAATAATCAAAACAACAAGAGACGAACAGACTTCCAACACCACTTCTGGAACCATCCACTTTTTGCCCAGCACAGTAGTTTAGATTTTAACCTTCTGAAATAAGGAGGCTTTTGATTCCTCTGTGTTGTTTGCTAAACACAGGCTAAGCTAAACAGAAAAAAATTATGCTTATAGAGACTTTTTCACTTGTTATTCCTCCCAAATTCCTTTATACCCTGTAAATGCCTTCCCTCTTCCCAGACCTTTCCTCTTTAGGATTCTTCTCCTCACGCTTCGTCCTGCATTAACTTTTGGTGCCACTCCAGCCCCCAGAGCCATGACAGAAACAGCAAACCCCGAGCTCCCTCCCTCACACCCACACAAACAAAATCTTTCAAGTGGATCCTATTGCTTGTCCCTCCCAGCTATCTTTCTCTTCGTTCAGTGTCACAGCTGTGGCCCCAACACCTAGTTTGTATGCCTGTCTCACCACAGGCAGCCAGGATGGTACAGAAAGACGCCATTTCACCAGGAGAAAGGAGCATGCAGAGAAACTCAAAGGCTGCGTAGAGAAGCAACTAACTCCATCTCACACTCCTCCCCGAAAGCCTCCTACTCACACCCAAAACCCAGCGCTCTGCTGACCTATTTCCCCATCTGAGGAGGCTTCTTTTACAACCAAAACACAACAACACTGCCCACAAATGTGCAGAGAACAAACACCACGTGGGCCTACATGTGTCTCTAGTAAGCTCCTCCTAGGCTGATGAGAGCTATCGATCAAAAGTAACTTTGAGTCATGCTTTTTGGGTCAGAGCTCAAAATGTTTGGGTTGTTTGGCATGACAGGGCTACAATGTACTGCTTGGAGTCCCTGCAAAAACAAGGCATAGGTGTGCTCACTGCTGCTCCATACTGCAACCCTTCTGGGGCAAAGCCACCGTAGCAAAAGTGGTTGTTGATTTGAAGCCATGACAGGCCTGCTTTTGATTCAGCAAAAAGTCCTTCAGGTAAAAAACCCGAAACTATTAAGGTTTCCAAAACAACGGTATATGAGCATGCATCTCCTTAAAGAGTGAACTAATTAGTAAACTGGAGCATACAGTCAAAATGTAAGCCACTGTTGGCAGTGTTTAAGAATGAGAAATATTTAATTAGCAGCTAGTCTTGTAGTCTGAAGCCAAAGATTTGTTATTCTGAAATGACTTCACTGTCAGTGGTTTCCAAATAAACAGAGGCAGAACTGCAGCAGATTTCAGACTAAGTAGATCTGACTGCAGATTCAGTGTATGCACCCAGAAAGGTGATGCAATCTAGACCTACACATCAACATCTCTGAGACACTCAAAGCATGACATGTTGTACAAATGCAATCTTAATGCAGTGTGAGGCAAAGGTGCAAACAGAAGTGTAGCTGTGGACTTGAACATTAAGACAGACATTCATATGCAGAGATAAATTATGCCACACGATGTGTACAAAGCACACACTCATAGAACTGAAAGCTTATTAGGATTAAAATTTCATCAGATATTTGGTTTTGAACTAGATTTATGACAAGAGATAAATGACAGCGTATGCAAATCACTTCAGCCACCTGGCAGGTAGGGAAATTTGCTGCAGGGAACAAACAAGTAATAAATAAATAAATAGAAAATATGTTGCCAGGCTCTGAGAGGAAGGGCTACATGAAAATGGACTCTCTTCCCTCTAGCAGAGGTCACAGCAGTCAATAGGAATTATTAGCATCATTCTTGTAATGTGAGAACAAGCCAAGCTGCCAAGTAATAGCTACACTGCCATAGCATTTCAAACACTAGCTTTAGCAGCAATACAGAAGAAAATCTCTTTTCTTTTAAAGAAAAGGACATTAGTTTCTTGATGGAAATCAAACTAGTCAATTCTCTCATGATTTTTTTTTCCTGTTGAACTCGGCGCATCTTGTCTCGAAAGATCTCTGGCAGCTCTGCAACCTGATGCAGGGCTTTTCACTCTAATGAAAATCCTGTCGCCACATAATAGAAGTCACCAGTATTACACAATAGCTTCCTAGAAACTGTAGCCCTTTTTTTTTTTTTCTGGTCAAATGAAATTGCCTACCCATTACAAATTTGTTGATAGAAGTTAAACATGGAGTGAAAGGATGCCTGAAGGTTTAATATCTGTGAATACCTTTTCCCACTGATCAAATGCCTGAGCTGATGGCTCTGAAAGACACTGCTGGTTCCTACTCTCATTTCTGCCCACAGAACATCCCACAAAAAAATAAGGCACATTTTTATTTTTGTTTGTCCATATAACAAAGGCTTAACCTGATGGATTATATCCTTAGAATCAGTTTTGAAACTGATGATAAGTGCAAAAACTGATCTTTGAAGGAAATGCTGTGCACGGAAAATGCTGATTTACTGCAAGGAGAAATCTCCGTGTCTGTTTTTTCTCAGATGGCACCTTTATTCAAACTAAAGAATCATTATGATATCACATGGAAGTCACCCATCCCCAAACACATCTTGCTGAAGTTGTTAGTGTGTTTTTTTGACAAAGAACAAAAAAAACCAAACAAAACAAATCTGCCAGGTAAACTGGATTATACCAAACCTGTTTTCCTCCTTCTGCCTGAGAACTATTTGCAACACCCAAATGTGGAACAGGTTCGAAAAATTTGCCTGCTTCAGGTGAGCAACGCTCCATCCAGAGCACAACTCCCAAGTAAACGGGGGAGCCAAGTGGTTCTCTCCGGGTACAAAGTGTTCCTTCCGCAGCCATTGTTTCGAAGTATTTAGTTGTAGCACCAAGGTTTTTCAGAAGGCAAATTTAGGATACACATTTTGGGAGGAAATGAGAAGCAACAGTATCCAGTCACTTCCATTGGCAATACTAGGTTGTGAATCTCACACTGGATGGCATGTGATGGAAGAAGAAGGACATCTGAAATGCTGAAATACTACTACTGCTATGAAGGCTGTGGAAAATTAATAGCTTCTTGGACTGGAATGATGAAGAGAATAAACTCCTCTAAACTCCTCCTCCTTCCCCACACATATACCCTGTGGTGAGTGAGAAGTTTTTCCTTTTTTTTTTTCAAATTATTATTATTATTTTATACAGAGAGAAGACCATTTGGTGTGTATTTGGACTTGAAGCCTATAATGTTTCTTTGTTTTAAGTGTTCATCCAAGCAGCTAGTTATTGCTTTCCAGATTTTGAATTTCTGGTGAGAACAAATAGTTTTGCAATGTTATTTAAAAGGTGTACAGATAACTATTAAACAAGCAGATTACCTGGTCTCTCCTCTTCTCACCACAAGAGGCACCACTACCACCCAACAACTGCCTCAGCTGCAAAGCAGTGTAACTTCGTGCATCAAGGACTATCTCCAGTCATCTTTTGTCCAGGAGACATTCAGTAACATATCCATCCAGGTCGTACCCGGCACATTAGCCTCACCTCTGAATACCTCCCCAGTCAGGCCACCAGCTGGCAGAGGCTTGTGAGCAGAGTGGGAATTGAAAGGACAAGCCTGATGTCAGAGAGAACGACTGCTTAGTGACAGCATCACCGTGGCAGGAAGAGACATCTCACAGAAATCTTGTCTTAAATTTCAACAACACATGGCCATGAGCCCCAGGCATACCGCATGATGCAGGAAATGAAATCTCTAGTTACGCTGAAAGAACAAGAGGTACAGGGCTATCCACAACATGACACTACACTTACCTTTCCTGTTAACAGGATTTGGGATTTTTTTTTTTTTGTTTTTTTTTTTTTTTCCTTTTCCCCTTTCAAGTCTGGATGCTCACAATTTTAGCAGCGCAGGAAGCACATCCCAGTGTGCAGCATCTTCCCTGTAGTCCGTTCCCCCAACAGGAACCAGGCGCCTTGCCCCCGCCCGCACACCCGGCTACCCACGTCCCTGGGGACCAGGAGGCAATGCTTCTCACCTCCTTTCCCCTCTACCTACACTGCAAGTCCCCTCAACAGCAGCACCTGCCAAATCCTCGTCAAACCACGGCAAGGGGGTTGAAATTTGCTTTTGGCAGGGAGGTTCACTGCCCGAGCAGCTGTTCCCTGTATTTGGGAAAAAAAGCAGCTTACTGGACAGAAGCCATTTGCATCCCTGATTCTGATCTACCATCGGACAGACCATGCTGCCCAAGAATACAACAGTTTCAAGACTGTGCTAGATGCTCTTTAACTGAAGACAAAGCCATATATTTAAAATAAAAGTCTAAATTAAATTAAAAAAAAAAAATAAAAAAAATGTGTTATCACTAAAAAGCAGATTGCAGAGATATTATATTCTAATGAAATCCAACGTGATTCTGAAGGGCTTCTTTACTACGGTTGTTTTGGTATCTCTTTGAAACTGAAAACCAAATCAATTTAGACAAAAATATCACCCAATTAAGCTTACTGCCAATGACTCCATCTGCATGGGAAATGCAGAACACAGTTGAGTGTGAAATGATCCAGTCTCAGACAGAAAACTCTGGAAAATTATTTATCTGCACTAAGGGGCCCACAAAGATGCACTTAATTTACTGAAGAGGCAACCAATGATCACAAGTAACATTATGTAGTACTAAAAGTTTGTGTGAAAACAGAGGGAACCAAGGTCGTATTGTAGCCTTTATCCAGCCGAGTTAAATGTAACTCCACCCCTCACGATACAATTTCTCTTAGCAAATGTCCACCAAAACCAACCACCACTCACCTCAGCCAAGGTGCCTTTTCAGAAGCCTGACACGCAGAGATGCCCTTTCTGCAATCCTACTTCCAACACATCCCAACACCTTGGACTCCTCTCCTTTTCCTTCCCTCTGCTGTGCTTTTTGAACAGACAAGGAATTTTAAACTCCTTAAAGGAAAGATTCCCCCCGCCCAAATAACCCAGGTTTTCAATGCTGTTGAACACTCTCTTTCAGATACATCCGCAGTATGGAGAAGGACTTTACAGAGAAGACAGCCAGTCTCAGAAAAAAGTAATACATTTTTTATTCCCTTTTTTCCCCCCACTTTATCTCATATCTGCGCATCTCCACTGAACTGTTTCTTCCCTCTTCTGAGATCCAAGCAAACCCAGAGAGAGCAGACGGCTCTCAATGTCTCTTAGAAATCCTAAGTGCTTCTTACATATTTCACTTGAACGCTGCCCTCAGAGAGCCTGTGGGAGTTATTCAGAAAAGCAACCTTTGGTTTAGTGATGCTTGTCCCCTTTAGCTTGATCTATTGCTGACAAAGAAAAAGAGGCTCTTCCAAGGAGTGGGATGCAGCAGCTGCTATCTGGCTTGGGCAGTGAACTCCCTTTTGGAAGAGCCATTTTCTCTCCCTTGACTATGGGACGTGTGGGGAGAACAGTCTCTGGAGGCCTTTCTTGCATTAGCATCACTGAAGACCCTTCTTACCTCCCGCTGCAGATGACTCCTCACTTAAGTTTCCAGGCATCCTCTCCTGCACCTCCCAACCTAAATCCATCACTTGGCTCCTGCTCTCTAAATCTACCATATTAACAACTGTGAGAGGCCTCTCTATATATATTTAGTTTACCTAAATGATACTTGCTCATCGGTGCCACGTGCAAGTCTGCTATTACTGGATAGCTTGCTACTAACAGAAAGATAAGGAAGCTTTTCATAATGCAGTTAAGTTATAGAGGAGACAGGTAAACATAAATTAAATTCAGAGAAGTTTGTGACTGAGTCTGTCGGTGAGCATCTCAAACAGAGGCTCTATGCTGAAGCTTGGCAGCTCTTGTTAGCGAGATGCGCATGTTGCAATGTATTACAGTGTGCTTTTTAAATTATGTAACGTGCCTGCTAGCTAGTAAGAGAAGTAGAGTACGTCTAAATCTACTATCAACGACTATTCAGTCTGTAAAGTCATTAGCAATCATTCCACACTGCAGTTTCACTAAAGAAATCATTCCAAAAGAAGTCCAGATTCACAGGACATGCCAGCAAGTCTCAGGTATAAGTCTCAGGACAAACTGGATGAATTTCCACTGTATTCACACCCTGTAGGAAAACACATTTTCAAACTGGATCTGAGAGACAGACCCAGAGTCATGGGTCAGTGCCAGAAAGAAGCACATTAAAGGACTGTGAAGCCAAAAATAAAAGCCCTTTGGATAAGACAGAGCTAATGAATTGCTGCAAGCGATATAAATGAGAAAGACCCGTCAGCTGCTGATTTACATGACAGCACCACGACGACTGATGGCAATAAGAACAAACAACAATACACAGGTTCCTACAAAAAAAAGCTCTGTTGGACCTGATGGTTTGAAGTTTCTTCACCTAGCCATATTACATACACTTTGAGAAGGCTGACAAGCCCCAGTTATGAACAAGCAGACCTGTACCACCCTATGCTGTGACACTGCCTTCCTTGCACACCACTCTGAACAAAGCTCCTCTACTACCCTTGGTGTAAAGGCGAGATTTCACTGCTGAAAACAGGAGACGCTGGGAGGTTACTGAACTCTGCTCTTTGAGACCATAAACAAGGAAATGAATCATTTATTTTAATCTTTCTTCTGAAATATCGTAAGAGGTCCAGAGATCTTCCTTTTCTCATCCCCCTCCAGTGACAACCTTCCCATGAGAACTCCTCTCTAGATTGAGTTATTCATCTGAGTAAAACCAGCCTACACCATTTTTTTAAGCAATAAATTTCACTTTCCAACTTGTGATAGCAAGTTCTGTGCCTTTGCTTTCACAAACCTCTAAGTAAAAACCTTCTTTGAAAAGTACCAACAAAACTCAACGGGTCCAGTCTCTGAGATGTAATGGCTATGCATCAGCCATGCTTCCACCCAGCTTCTATATGTAATTTTTCCACATTTTTCAATAGCGCAATAAAAAAAGGTATGTCCAGTTCCTTCTTGCTAGAAGAGCCAAGAAACAATTCACACAGAAGTTGCCTTTAATTCTCCCTAAAGAGAGTGAAGACTTAAAGAACATCAACATCAAGCTTGGAATGAGTTTTTGAAAACTTTACGTGGGCTACCAAAGTATACCATAAACACCACTGATAAACTTAAGAGTTTAAACTGGAAAGGATATAAAGGGAACTGCTGATCTTTCAGCAGCAACGGGAATACCGCAATCTGGTTGTTATTCCACTGCCAGCGTCCAGCACAACGCAGTCCCTCTCTACTCCTACCGTCCCTTTACATCACCTCTGTAGTATTCCACAGAGGTGAAGCTCTACAGAAAAGAGAGCCCGAACCCAGGAAGCTGGCAAAGGAGATATTTAAACTAGTTTTGTGCAAGACTACACCTTAGCTGCTTTCGTTAAACCAGCATAGCACTTGATGTCCTTATCTCACAAAACCTAGCAGATTAACTAAAATAACAAACTTTGCTCAGAAGTGCTCAGTAATGACAAGAAAACATAAGATTAAGAGTAAATATCGCACTTTCCTCAGATCCAGTCTTGACCCCACATCAGTCACAGTATATGGGGCATCATGAGTACCTTTAATGCCTTTTTATAGCTATATAGTTCACGGCTAGGTAAGGAGACAGACAGATATCCCACTGCTCCCAAACAGAAACTGCAAACATTGTAAGAGGTAGTCATGTTATTCAACCTTTATTGCAACCAACAACTTCAGGATTTGGATTTAACAAGGTTGTGGTTTTGTTCTCTTTTAATGTGTTTCCAAAAAGAAAAGGCTGCAACCGCTGAAGATCTTTGGCCTTGCATCAGCAGCTATAGAAAAAATTGCGAGATTCAGGAAGCCAGGCTAATGAAAACACACATCGGGACCTGCTTTGTGAGGAAGAACTGCTCGACCCTAACCAGGACGATCTCTTCACAGCCAGGCCCCGCTCAGCCAAAGGGAAAAAGCAGAATGTGTGACCTGATTTGGCTTGCTCTTTTTATTTGTACCGATGTAACGTAAGCAGACCCGAGCCTCACCTTTAAAGAGCCCAGTTGCAGCTGTTAGTTAACACACTTTCCATACCGAGTATAATTTCACTTGTGCAAGAAGGGGTAAGGTTAGGGTTTGCTACAGCAAATAAAGAAGGGCAGCACCAGTCAATCACAGGAGTAATGAGAGCATACGTGCTGGGATTTTAGTCCTCGCCAAAGCTGGACGTTCATGCTTCCAGGGGCCAAGCACATACACCCGCGAGGGTACCAAATACTACGCTGACAGGCTTCCCGCGCCACGGGGCTCAGATGCCTGAAGCCATGTAATGAGCTCTAAACTAGTTTTAATACAGAAGCAACGAGGTTTGCGGAGGATATCGCTGCTGCTGCTTGTAATAAATAAAATAACATTCAAGACTGCTGTGTCTTCCAGGTAGTATTTTTCCAGGCACCTACTGAAAGAAAATAATAGTACCAAGTTTAAAAAAAAAAAAAAACACCCCACAAATAAAAACCACTGCATGTCACCCTATAATTTTTCTGCAACCATAAAATTCCCAGGAACAAATCATAGCTATTTATTACATTACCCTAAACCAACACCAGCCAGGGCCCACCTCGCTCCCTGACATCAATGGCTCTGATCTTACCCTGATCACCCAGGCGGCTGCCAGCCAGCAAGGCAACACACTGGAAGAAAGGTCAGAGTTTAGTTTCTATATTAAAAGAAAGCATACATGCATACATATATATGTATGATGGTCTACAATTGCTATTTTGTATTTACAAGCAAGGGCTGTAGAGCCTGGGCAAGCACCAGAAATATGGCTTTTGACAGTCACTGGGCAGAGACCTATATTTTAGATTAAAATGGCCAACTACAGGAAAAAAAAAACCTAAATACCTTCTGCAAACCCAGCTGGTTTACTCGGTATCACCCTCTAACAAATAGCTCCTAAAACGAAGCAAAAAAGATGAGGAAAGAATTAATTCTGTTTTCCAGCTTCTTACCTGGCTTTTGATAGGACTTAATTCACAAAAAAAAAAAAAAAATTGTTTTTCATCTACTTCTTACAGGCAGGCAGGCAGCTCCTCTTTTGTTTGCAAGCATAAGAAGAGAAAATCAAAACACTTTTCTGAAAACAAAAAAGCTCAATACTGGAATTCAGTGCTCAGATTTTAATTCCAATTTAATTTAAGAAACTCCACATTATGGAAGACAACTGTTCCTTCCAAATTGTAGATATGCTGCTCTCCTGCACCCATGTTCTTGTCACATATCCTCATACTTTGCACTTAGAAAATGTAACAGGCGTGAGTCCAAACTGGTTCACAGCTAAAAATTATTTGTCATCCCGGGCACTCTGGTGCAGTCTCAGTTCTGGGTACATTCTAGGATACATTATTAAAAGTATTACTCAAAATTCTCCTGGAAATTGCTGTGGAACTTTTTTTTTTTGCCTCTCACTTCCAATAACATTTAAGAATATTTTAGTCTTAAATAATATTACAAACGGTAATAATTCAATCAAAGTTTAAAAACAAACTAGAATAAACAGTGAAACCAAGCTGGAAAGTTCTAAAATCAGCTTTAATGTCTTTATATCCACTTTTAGAATGTTTCAAACAAGCTGACTAGTCAAACTTTTGTTCAACTATCTACGTTTTCTGCAAGTTTTCGCTTTCAGTTTCCATGTTACAGTAAAATATACCTAAGAATAGAAGCAAAAAGTTTACAGAAAGAAATTATAACCAGCATAAATATCACTAGAGTCCTAAGTTTTCAGCCAAAAATTATCGGGG